>NC_065520.1:2046982-2097108 GCF_006386435.1 Epinephelus moara
ACAAAACTGTCACTGCGCCAAGCTGCATCTGTCGACACCTCCCCCTGCTGCGCCACCACACCCATCTCAGCGCACCTCGGTCTGCCAAACTACCAAACTGAGCGCGCCTCGGGTTGCGCTGCTCGAAACTAGCTCTGCGCGGGAAACTAGAGCTCATAGGCACAAATCTGAATTTTGGGGAGATACGCAATTACCAGTTATATGGGGTGCAGAAATTTGAGCCTCCTAACCCAAGCATTTTCCAACCCTTTGCTGTGTTTCCCAGCATCATTTGAGCAGCCGAACCCAGGTGTTTTTCCACCCACCCATCCCTGCTTTTTCAGCAACTTCTGTGCGAGCAGACATGGGTGTCATAAGCCACAACATGGCCTTTCTTGACCACAATCAAGTTGTTTTTGTGCCTAATCGTGCCTAAACACACTCACCATGTTAGTGAAACATTACATATCCCGGTTTATAGATACGTACAATGCAAACATTTTTGCTGGTGGTTTGGTTGCGTAACTGCAGGGAGCATGTATTTTCAGAGAAACAAGACTTGAGTGCAATGTGTGTTTGTTTTTAGAGAAATGGGATTTTGGTCCATTGGGACATGTATCAGATTAACAGGGCTTCAGAAATTTGGGTTGGAACAATGTGCAGTCCCTGGGAAAAAAAAGGTTTTCAAAAATACCTGTGTATGTGTGGATTTTTCCTGAGCATTAAGGTTAACCATGCTACCTGAATGACTGATGGCAGCAGCTGCTTTAATGAAAATAATGCGGAAAAGCTGAGGTCATCAGTTAAATCCAGTTTTGATGCATGAACTGGAATTAATCTTGAGAAAGTTTGAAAATACAACTTATGATTTACCCAGTCAACAAAAATATTCAATTCTCCTTCCCAAAGTCAAACAGTGAGAAGAAAAATCTGACCTTTATTGTAATTCAGGGAAGAAAACAGTAAGCAACTTTTGCTTAGTAATAATAGTGGATCACTGAACCTCCTCCTCAGCATGACACTGCTGCTAAACTGGAGGTTTGTTTTCGCCAACAGTACATGATGATCCCACTCTGGCGGAGGAGGGCTGGAAAGAAAGAGAGAGGCCGGGCCACGCTGCTCAGTGCTAAACTGAATCAAAGGCCAGAGGCTGCTGCGTCTGCCTCCAGCCGGTTGATTGCCAGAGACCCTGGATCAGTGCCTTCATCATCTGACAACCTGTGAGAGCGACTCATTCATTCAGTCCTCTCCTACACACCTCCGGGACCTCAACAACACCTCACAGCATAATGAATCAAACACTCTGCCAGGAAAACACAAACCCCCGCATAAACACACACACATGTGCGCACGTCACACTAATGATTGCCAGCGAAGACAAAAGAAAGTTTGCTGACGAGTTTATGACTTATTCTGAAAGGGGTGAGACGTTGGTTGTGTTAGCAGATGGATGCACAGCAGTAGCATTCTGGCGCAACGTTCCTTCTGATATCTAATCACGGCAGACGTCAACAACGGCGTCCTTATTATTGCGGTAATGAAAACTGAATCAGTCTCACACGGATTAATTTGTAAAAGAAAAATAATTAAGACAAAGGTCCTGTATCAAGCAGACAAATCAGAAAGACAACAAAGTATGATGCGTGACAGTTTCCACGAGTCCTCCTGCGGTGATGCAGGCCTGTCCTTTGTGTCATGACTAGTCGCTCTCTGGCATTAATCAGAGCGTCGTCCTATCTTGTTAGGCTGAGCTGGGAGATGATAGGGAGACTGCAGGTCTTTAATCAAGGTTAGAATAATCTGTGATGGTAGCTGATTATAAACCTGATCATCAGCAACATATTGTCACCTCCTAATCATCCAAATAAACAGAGACCTGCCCTCAGCCCCAACGTGGAGGAATAAATTACATCAACACATGAGTCTTACACATGCCTACATGCATATGCAAACAATGACACTCACATAAATGCATACCTGCCCACACATACACACAGAATTTGCTTAAAAACACACGCCGAAGCTCGAATATCTACACGCTTGGATACGCAATCTGCAGCACGCAGCACTTTTACATCAAATACTTTTAATGCAAATACCACGTTTTATGGTGGCTTTTGAAATTTCTTGCCTCTCAGCGATTGAGAAATGAATACATTCCAGCTAAGAAACCCCAGCTTGAAAGACATCCATCAAGACAGCAGATAAACAATGAAACGGCCCCTCTCAAGTCGATGATAACCTCAACTTCTTTCTAATCTACTTTCATGTGCTTTGTCTCCCTTTTTTATTTACTCCCACTCTTTTATTTCACCTCTCCCAGGGTGAGCCTCTCCTCTCCTCTCTCCTCCCTCTCTTCCCTCTCTTCCAGAAGCTCATTACCTTGGGACCGAGTCTCGGCTGTTTTCAACACAGCGAAATTATAACACGACCGGCGACGGCACTCGTTAGCAGCCTTGTCAATCATCTGCTCGGGCAGGGGGAGAAGCAATCGGCGCTGGGGTCAGCGATGAAGATGTTCATTCTCTATTCATCCATCACATCTTCCGGGAAATCAATTTACACCGCATCAGCGTCACAGTGCCTCGACAACAGCGGTGATATGAAAGAGGAGGGAAACAACTTCTGAGAGAAAGACAGAGGAGAGTGGTAGATTCGTTTAGATACAATCTAATAAACGTCACTCATCTTGTTTTTTTTTCTCTCCCGTCACCCCCAGGTTACCTGAATCCATTGTCCTCCACTGGAAATTTGCTAATAACTTTTATATATATTTTGAAGCTTTAATAGCAACCAAAGTACAGCGCGAGCTAGTTATCAACATGTTTATCCTCATCCCACTGAAAGTTACTAAACCTCATTCCTTCAACGTGCTTTCACTTTCCCGTCCCTCTTCTTGTCCCGTTTACTTATGTATTCTCTTTGGGAGGTGGCAGGTGACAAGCCAGAGATTTGGGATGTTGCCGCCGCTCACATTAATGTAGTTGTTGCTTTCTTGCAGATGTCAGCTTCATGGTTCATTAACGGTGTTTGGTTTAGAGAAACCAAAAGAGAAAGAGGATAAAAGAGGAAAAGACAGGTAGAGATGGAAGGGACTAGGCGGCGGGGAAAAGTAATTGGCAACATAAATGAACCCTGGTGTCGCCCTGACACTGTCCACGTTCGTAGACTGCAGATGAAAACGCCTTTGAACGGCAATTCTGTGCTGGACATGGCGGCTTTGAGAAAACCTGAAGTGTGAGGTGAGAAATAGTCAAGTACAGGGAAGTGACAGAGCAAGAGAAGGAGAGTGGAGTGCCAGTTTGTGTGCATGGAAGCATAGACGGGCGTGTGTTGCCAAAAGTGTGTATTTATGTGTGTGTGTGTGCTTTCATTCCAGGAGATGTCATGCTGTTTGAGCAAACGGTTCTCCGTTAAGGCCATCCACCGCCTGCTGCCGGCGTCGCCACCCCTGCTGTACCCAGCCAGCCTCGTGCCAACGCCTCCGACACCGCGGCAGCCAATGCCAGGAGCCCGCCTGCCCCTCGTCTCGGCAGAGCAGATGTCACTCAATTGCCCTCCACCTCCCCTGAAAACCACCACAACCGCCCCGCCGCCACCCTAACAGGCAGCCACGCTGGCGTGCCAAGCGGGTGACACCCGACGTGTGAAGAGAAGGGTGGCGGGCATATCGACGGGACGAGGAAGAAGGGAGGGGGGGTAGGCATCAGGCAGGAATGCACAGCGTGGGAGCGTTGTCGATTTTTCGCACTCCCTCCGTCGCCTCCCCCTCTGCTCCCAAGCCACCCACTCACCCACCTCTCCCTTACAAACACCACCACATGCCACATGCACTGGCACATAAAAACATGCACAGTCTCTCCCCACCTCGCAAAAAGAGACACACTTTCCCCTCTTTCTCCCGAGATGACACCCCCTGCAGGCCTTTGGAATATTCTAATTCTGTTTCCTAACTCTTATTATGTGTGGAGTGTGTGACATGTGAATTGTAATTAGTCGCTCTGGGGTGAGCAGAGAGCAAAACCCCCACCTCCCAAAAAATAAAAAGAGAAAAGAACCCAAAAAAAAGGAGGAGAAAAAAAAACGCCAGAGGGCAAATAATACATCCAATTTTAACCCCCAATCACCACCATGTGCTCCTGTCGCACCTTTGATTTTCTCACATAGGTGCATGCTCGCACTCCCTCAGCCCTTCAGCGTTCTTTGTTTTCCCTTCCGGCGCCGATCCAAGTCCATTCACCTCCCTTAACATCCATATGGTACAGTAACACTCCTCCTTCAGACTGCCGTGGATCTTATCTGCAAGGGAGGCCTGTATCAATAACCCTGCAGCCCCCGCTTCTCCACTACAAAGGCCCGGGCGACAGGGGCTAGCTGTAGGGATGGAAGATAATGGAATTGAGGTGGTACTTAAATCTCAGCGAACCACGGCAGCTCAAGTAATTAGTGGATGGGATCCATACTGGGGGCACTAAGCAGAGCTAATGCTACCCTGGGCTCTGCTGCTGGAGCAAAATTAGCTGTATGGGAATGTGTGGAGCTATCACACGGATTATCTGCCCTGCTCGCTCGTCTGTTTCTGCCTGTCTCTGGATCTTTCTGATAGACAAGCAGTGGCTCTCCAAGAACCCCGACAGAAACGAGAAATAAGGGAGAAGCAGAAATCGAGCTGGTTTTGNGGCGAGGAAAGGGGATTGTAATTTCACAGCAGTGTCAGAAGAGCCAGCCGAGGCCCTGTCTTTCCATTGAGGCTTCATTAGGGCGAACAATGGACTTCCCTGCCATCTAATTAGACGAGGTTAATGAGGAGAGGAGGGCCGCAGCGGATCCCCACCGTGCACGCCGTGTCACGGGCGGGGGAGGTGGTCAAGGGGCCCTGGGGGCGTGAGGGGAGGGTCACCTCGTAGCCGTTTTACACATTATTGCGTATTTGATAAGGAAACAAGGTACAGTGTTGGGGCTAAACATGCTCCTGTGTGGGAAGGGAGGGGGTGCACTTCATCTAAATCAGACTGGAAGATTAAATTAACTTTATTGATCCCTGAAGGGAGAGCGGCGGTACAGGGTTGATAAAGTATTTTTATTACCTTGATTTAAGTCAGAACTCCACTGTGATGCCAACACATTTTAAAGTTAGAATGAAATATTGGGAAAATTTAAAATAAATGCAAGAGGAGAAATTATTTATGTTGTCTTACAACAAGTTTCCGAGCGTGACTGAATCATACAGGATAGCAGAGACCTTTAAAGAGCAAATATTAGCAGGTTTGCTTCTTTAAAAGCTGCAGCAATCACTTTGCATCTCAAAAAATGGGTTCCAGAGTGAAGCCAAGCATCACACAAAACCTCCCGCAATCCTACCGCTGTATTTTTAGTCATTTTCCAAAGGATAATGCTCCCTTGCAGTGAGACAGCCAGCCCACGGTTCCAGCTGCACTGTACCTTTAAGTGAACCCTTTAAGACTTGGCTTGTTGCACAGTCAGTCAGTCATTAAAGGCTGCATTCTGCATCCTCCATCCCACTGGCTATTGAAATTCATGGGTCAAAGGAGCAGCTCACCAAAATGTTATCGAATGGAAAAAATGGATGGCTATGAAATGGACCAGAAACTAGTTTTTTTTTTTTTCATTTCTTTGTTTAAATGATGGCTAACATGCTGTACAGTATGTGGGGGCTATGAAACAATATAAAATCACAATACATGCACTTTTCAAGCCGATACGTGCTCTTGATATAAAATCAGATAATCAGTAATTTGTAGGATTATTTTTGGTTCACTGAAGAAGAACAAATAAACATAAAGTGCTATTTTTAAGATGTTTTAATTGCCCTTCTCTTATCATCCTTCATCCTGCACTCATAGCTGTAGGTACTGGAAAGTATTCAAGTACTGTACTTACCTACAATGTCAAGGTGCTTGTACTTTACTTGAGTATTTTATGACAGTTTCTACTGCTGCTCCATTACATTTCAGAGGCAAAGATTGTACTTCAAAACATAAGTCAACAAATAAATTATCATGCATTATTAATCTGCCAGTAGTATTCAAAACAATGTTGTAGTCAAGACCACCAAAACCAAGACCAAGTCATGACCGAGGCCAGAGTGTAGAGACCAAGACAAGACCAAGAGTTTGAGGCCAAGTCATGACCGAGGCCAGAGTGTAGAGACCAAGACAAGACCAAGAGTTTGAGGCCAAGTCATGACCACGACCAGACCACTGCAAGTCCACAATTGCATGACAATGAAATACGGAACATGCAAACAATAGGCACACTGCTCTAAAAGATCCAAATTCCCATAAAAACACCCTCAGAAAAGAAATTAGCTTTTATACTGCCAGACATACAGTATGTGTGTGTATGTATAAACCATAAGAAATGTCTTGATAAACTAATAAGGAGGGATTGCAGTAATTACTTTTATGCGTGCAAATGTTCCTTTGTTTTCTATAAGCAAACACGAAGGAGCTGAAATCAAGTCAATCCCCTTTATTCAACAGTCTTTTTTAGCAAAGGCAATTTAGAGATATCCCCACAGTTGTGGTCGTGACTCGGCATGAAATAAAATCCGCAATACTCATGGTGTGAGACCGAGACAAGACAATGGGTACGCACCCATTGTCTTGTCTCTGAATCACATACTTTTTCTTTTTACTTTTAGAAGGTATTGCAGCTGCACACAATCGGGACACAGTATTTTCTCATAACATTATGTCAAACTGTTACCTGTTTGTGGCTCAGTCGATGTGACTTATTGTCCGCTGCGCAGAGGATTGTACGTCAGAACAGGCAGAAAAGCATGCTGGCTTGCTGCAAAATTGGACTGGATGTAGTAGAACATCCTGGTATTTTGGGTCCATGTCATTGGTCCGACATCCCATTAGTCCGACTGTCCGTGGTGCTGAACGGCTCCCGGCGGGCGTATTTCTGCCTTGATGGTGCGCCGCGACCGGCTCTGGGTCAGCTGGGAAAGGCTTGAGGCGGAGCAGGCTCACAGCCACTTTTTTTTTCATTTTAACCCAGACCATGATCTTTTCCTGACCCTAACCAAGTGGTTTTTGTGCCTAAACCTAACCAGACCTTAACCACAGGGCATCATGATGATTTCGGAACGGACTTCGGAACAATGGGTGTAATATGGTCTGACCAATGGGATGTCGGACCAATGGGCAGTTCCCGGTATTTTTGGCACACTGCATTGGACATACTATGTATTGGGACATAATAAATCTTTTTCTGGCTTACTACATATATATATAGTATGGTAGTATGGGGATTGGAACGCACAGCAAGTTAAAATGTAGTCGAGGTGGAAACGAGAACAAGACCTTCAAAAATAATCTCAAAACCAAGAACAATCACGAGCACTGCAACAAGTAGTCAATATAAGCCCCACCTTTGCCAGCTGCCACAACAAAGTAATATTCTAATACTTTAACAATTATATTGCAGTATATAAATTGTCTGCAAGTGTTGTTTAATCCATACAACTATAAATACCCACTGTGTTTTGCAGGGATGATTAGTACTGTGGTACGACACCTCAAAATCAGACACCCATACTCAAATTAGAAGACATGATTTGATGGCAAGGATCGCCAAATGAAGGAAGAGAGAGAAAATAGCCAGGGGCAAGGAGAAGACAGGCCAGGGACAATGACAGAAAGAGTTCAAAGTTTGGGATCATTTCAACCTGAAACACAACTCTGTACAGTGTGCATCAGTTCCTCAGCATCTCAACATAAAACATCCAAGAAGTGGGCCCGACAGGAGGTAGCATTAATGTTAGCTTTAACATTAGCCTTGCTAACGACCCAAAACTCGGCAGATGAGCAGGGAGCTCCAGGCAGCACAGAGGGAAGCCCAACACTCTACACAAGCCGCCCGCACTCTGGTGACACAAAGCTCTTTGAAATTGACAGTTTCCCTTGATGAAGTATTGTAAGTAAGTTCGGGAACAAAGACCACGCCGCTATCTCATCCACTTCCTTCATCCCACATCCCCCGATCTTTTTCCCTACGACCCTCATCCCTGTCATCCATCAAACATAATTAACTAATTGCAATCTATAACTCTAATGGTGTGGTCTTTGTTAGTGTTAGTGAATAAGAATGTAAATAAATATGGTAGCTGGTTAGACTTTCACAAATTGACAGCATTTTTTCTTTCTTTTATTTGCTTGAGAAAACATTCGCTTAGTTAGGACATAAGCACAGAAAATAAAATACTGAAGTCAGTTTGTATCAATCAATCAATTTTATTTATAAAGCCCAATATCACAAATAACAATTTGCCTCAGAGGGCTTTACAGCATACAACATCCCTCCGTCCTTATGACCCTCACAGTGGATTTTCCCCTTTCACAGGGAAAAAAAATGGTAGAAACCTCAGGAAGAGCAACTGAGGAGGGATCCCTCTTCCAGGACGGACAGACGTGCAATAGATGTCGTACAGAACAGATCAGCATAATAAATTAACAGTAATCCGTATGACACAATGAGACAGAGAGAGAGACAGAGACAGAGAGAGATGCAGGACAGACGGTAAACATAATAGCTTACAACAACATTAATTAAAGTAATAATATTATAATAATAATTACGGCTATTGTGGTACAATATGTTGAAAGTATATATTAATATCTGATAGTATACATATGTGACAATAATCAATTAATTATTTGATGGATTAATAACTAGAATACAGCCCTAGATCCAACCTTTTCTCTCCAGTGCTAAGAAAGACAATCACTCCAACTTTTCTACTTTTCCAGACGACTTATTTTCAGTTTTAATCACTTGTAGTCACAAATAGGCAAACAGGTGAGAGGAGGAGATCCCAAAGGGCTTCTAAAACCTCACACCCCCCCAAAAAAAAGACAAGAGAAAGGCAATCAGAGATAAGATGGTAAACAAGCTAGAATCAGTTCATTAACAAAAGAATTCCAAAACCTCGACAACAATGGCGGATCGCCTCGCAACATGTGCAAACATGTGACGCCGCTTGCTATCAACAATGCAGCTAATTAATCAGTTAAGGGAGAAGGGAAGAGGTGCCGGTGTAGATTCAACATCAGAGACATGACAGACGAGGAGATGGGTGTATGTATAGATGACGACGGTTAACAAGTGTTGAGAAACAGGAAAGAGTGAGACTCACTTGGCAGCTGGCATTTAATGTACAGCAGACAGTGAGAAGCAAGCTGTAAGGCAGAGGGAAGGAGATGCTGTTATTTGGTTTTCTGTGGGATTATTTTTGCCACAAAACATTAACGTCTATGACAAGAGATTCCAGGTAGCGCCTGCCTCAGCTGTAAACCAACAGTATACGGCTCTCCACTACTCCGTGGATGTGTAATGGGATTTTTGTGAACTGGGGAGGTAAAAACAATGTTATCACTGCACATTAGTGAAAGCAGGAGATTACTCCTGCTGCAATAGAGCCTATGGTCTCGGCACTCGCACACACAGATTAAGGTAATGTCTAGTAATGTGTGGGTCATGGTGTGCAGTAATAGCCATAATCACAGTTGATGTTAGGCTAATTTCAGCTAGATTATATGTGCACATTGCAACCAAAAAGCCAGATAGATAGATAGATACATAGATAGATAGATAGATAGATAGATAGATCTAAGTGTACACTTTACTGAGCCTCAGTCTCAGCTCTTTTCATTTCCCCATAGAAATGATGCCGCTGAAACTGACATGCGCGAGCAAAATGTTAATCAAACAAACCCATTTCTCCTCAACAGCTAAACCAAACAAACGGGCCTCAACTTTCCCATTCAAGTCAGAATGACAGCGTAACACAACACAACAGCGGCGAACACGGCGTTCTTTATTCAGGGAACGTCAGCCGCGCGCTATTCTGTTGAAAATATCAACTTCAGATGTTGAGGGGAGGAAAAAAGACGGGCGTTTTGTCTGCCTTTGTTGGTTTGGGCTTGATATGCCGCGTGAGCCTTTCAAGCCATTTGTTAGACTCAATTTCTTCCTCTGTTACATCTGCAGATTACGTTTCAAGCAAACAACCAGCAACATGAAGGCACAGAAGCGCTATTATGGTGAGAGAATGACAACTTGCATAGGTAGAGAGCAGGAGGAAATACAAGAAAAGGATGAAAAAAAGAGTTGATGTAAAGAAGGCGAGGAAGATTGGAAAGAGGCGGAGATAGAAGTGATGAGATACTACAGTGATGGGATGTATTCGTGTGTGTATTGTAAATGCTTGCATGCAGGTTATGCAAATAAAAGTGCTTTGATTCTCCGGCCTTACACATAGTCTCCTTCTTATTCTTTTCTTTCCTGTAACTCTCCCTCTTGGTTTTGTTCCTTCAGTTTTATTTTCATGAAACATTGCAGGCAAGTGTTTCAGCTAAACTTGTTCATAATAAAATACGATGGTCTGCATCCATGGAGCTTTCAAATGTTGCAAAACTTTCTGAGAAAAACCCCATTAACTGGGTTTTATTTGAGGTTTGATGAGGAATCTGACAGCTTCAAGTACAAGTAAACATGTCTAGTATGTGATATTTTTCTTATCTTTGTTGTATTTGTAGATGACACCAGTGCTCTTTGTTCTTTGGAGGACGTCTTGACAGAAATTAGTAAATTGAAACAATGGTTTAGCATATTTAAATTGTCTTTAAATTTGAGCAAACTAAATATATGTTGTTTGGAAACCGCAGCACAGACACACAAGTACAGATGACGATTGATAATGTTAATGTGGAAGGAGTCTATGAAGACGAAAACCTCACATCAATTATGTAAGAACAAAAATGGCAAAGACGAAGACAAAACACATACTGGACCGTAAACCACTGCACATTCTGTATTCATCACTTGCACTACCATATTCGACTCTCTTTGTGGAAGTTTGGGGCAACAAAAACTGCAAAAATCATATTTAAAGTGAGAAATAATCTACTTCTGGGCAACATTCAAAAAATGTTTTGTGAAAGGGAGGGGGGAAAATATATATTGGCAGAAATATGGAAGAGGAAAGGTTGTGTTAGGAGAGTGCATATTTATTTTGTAACACTGGGTGGTACTCGGACTGTAAACAAACAGGATTTATGAGTTATATAATTGGGTGGTAAATAGACTGGAGGTAGTTGTATATTAGTTGTGATTAAATTTTGTGAATTTGCTGAAATAATACATGAGTCAAAAGGAATACATGTAAGAAAGTGGTAGGGACATGTAAGTTTTACTTTTACCTACTCCTTTTCAGACACTGCTATGTTTGTCTTGTTTGTTTTTTATTATGTTGTTTTTTAAATTTTGGTTTGACATATTATATTATGACATATTATTATTCATTCATATTACAATGACCAATGTATCTGCTTTTGTCACTGTTTTTGTGTTTGCTCATTAGCTTAAAAGTGGAAGCTTAAGTCAAGCAGTAACATTAGACCGCTTTTACATTGTCTCTTTTAACCTGTTTGTCACGTTAGCAAAAACAGTGCTTTTCTGGGAATAAATAAACAAAAATAAACAAACAAATATTATAAAACGGGTCCATGTCATTGGTCCGACAGCCCATTGGTCCGACATCCCATTAGTCCAACGGTCCGCGGTGCTGAACGGCTCCTGGCGGGCATATTTCTACCTTGATTGTGCGCCGCGACCGGCTCTGGGTCAGCTGAGAAAGGCTTGAGGCGGAGCAGGCTCACGGCTTATGTGTTTGTCACTTTCCTTTTCATTTTAATCCACACCATGATCTTTTCCTGACCCTAACCAAGTGGTTTTTGTGCCTAAACCTAACCAGACCTTAACCACAGGGCATCATGATGATTTCAGAACGGACTTCGGAACAATGGGTTTAATATGGTCGGAACAATGGGATGTCGGACCAATGGGCTGTCGGACCAATGGGCAGTTCCCTTATAAAACACCAGTAAGAAGTCGAGGAAAAAGGAGATGAACAAGTTAATTCTCTTGGACTGTTAGCTATGTAAGTAAATTAGCCTGCTTACCTTCTAATGTTGATCCCAACATGTCTGCTTAGAGGTCTTCCTTTTCTGTGGCCAATAATTATCAGGCCTCTGAATGAAATTTGGTAGGTTACTCAAATAAATGTTTTGGAGCGAGCCGAATCACGAAAACTTTAATGGCTGATATGTCCTACGAATTTCATTCAACTTAACTGGCCTTTGTTGTTGAGACTGTCTAAAACAAACGGCTCCTGTTATTTAATCGTTTCAACGCTAAATTAAGCACAGTAGGGACCCAAAGCCTTCAGTCTAGCTAAAAGACAGCTGAAATACTAAAAAAAAATACAGTGGTTAAGTTGGGATTTGTTTCTTGAAGTTATGTGCTCATCATCTTTTCTGTCTCTTGCAGGCTGCCAGGAGAAGCGGACTGGCATCAGATATTGTTTGTGGAAATTTGAAAATAAAGTTTCTCAAATTGACTTTTGTCTAATTTGAAAATAAAGTTTCTCAAATTGACTTTTGTCTCTTCATTGTGCACACTTACACACGAAATTTTTGAATGTTAGCATTGATTTCTCACGTTGAATGGTGAAATATTTGTAGTTTGAAAGGTCCGACCGAAATGAATAAAGATCGTAGTTAACAAAGCATATGAATATTAATATAGAAGGAGCGCCTACTGAGCGCAGCTTCTTTTATTGATCGTTTGAACATTTTTGATTAAAGGCCGACGTCTCAGCGATGTATTGGCAATGAGCAAACGCTCTCCCTGCTACGTCTTAACCGATCTAAACTTGATACATCGGGCTGACGTCGGCCAGATGTATGTGTGCTACTTGGGTATAGCGGGTAATGGGATGAGAGAGCCGCTTTTAACTGCGTTTTCACAGCTTTGTAGCCACATCATCAACCAGGCTTAAATCTTCCTCAGGTTATGAGAACAGTTCCTTGAAAAGTTAAAGTAAAGTTTTACTTTACTTTGATGCTAATAATTTTATACTTTTACATAAGTTGTTTTTTTAATGCACGACTTTCAAGAGAGTAGCCTATTTCAAGAAGATCTGAGTACTTCTTCCACCACTCATCATGGTGAGAGACTGATAAATCTTACTCAGGTTGTGAGAACAGTTCCCTGAGTAATTTTTAACAGTCTATATATGTCTATGCATCAGTTACAGTAGAGTCATCACTGAAGCTTATACAACAGGCCTACATCTAAAACTTTTAACAATTAAAGCCATGCTCAAGGAGTTTTATATTGCTATTAGCCTACAATGAATAAATAGAAAAAAGCCATAATTACACAATTAATGAGAGTATTTGATGCAAAAATAACATTTTATTTTAACAAACATGATGTATTTTACATCAAGTAAACATTCACAATAGAATAAGGAAACTGATCAGTGCTTCTGTGTCACCAACTGCTGCATAGCAGCTCAGAGAATTACATAGAACAAAATAAAATAAATAAATAAATAATATACAAATGAACAGGCATATTCAGTAATAATGATAAAACATCAAGACAGAAAGAAAAATGCAAAAACAGAATTCAAACTGTAGCCTATGAAAAACCTTAGCAAAGAGCTTATTTAACAGTTAATTAACACATATACACCTCATTAAACTACTGAACAGAGAGGCTAACTTCAGCCTACCTGACAAATTAATGACTAAAATGATGAAACATGTGAACATTGAGTCTGTGAACTGACTGTCCATGGTTATAAAAACTCAAAACCCTACTGGTCAAATTAATAAGGAAGCGACACCTCCACCTGTGTGGAGCAGCTGGTAGCTGCACGCCACCGAGAGGGACCAGCAGTGGCTGGAAACGTGGTGTGGTAAGGAAGGCCAGAGGCTGAGGTGAAGCAGAGACAGCAGCAGTTGCAGCAACAGGGAGAGTAGCTGGAAGTTAGGCTAGTGGTAATCTATACCTATTAGTTCCCCTGGGACAGAACAGAGAATAGAAAGAGGAAAATTAGCTTTCAGCAGATATATAACAAATTATTCTATTTTTAGGATATAAAAAATGACCCAATCATTATGGAAAGATAAAACTCACCAGTGTAAACAGCAGGTGGTTAAAAGGAGGGGACAAGACCTTCCAGGTCCCCTGAGTAGCTCAGAAGTGAGGGAGGCTTGAAAAGAAAAGAAAAGAAAGTTTGACGTCCCGACAGAAAGCCTACACTTCCTGTATGTGTTTCAAATTAAAAGCCCCTTGTAACTTCAGTTGGGAAAATCCCTTGGCAAAGAGCATTGCTGTTCTGGGGAAAACAAAACACATACTGGACCATAAACCACTGCACATTCTGTATTCATCACTTGCACTACCATATTCGACTCTCTTTGTGGAAGTTTGGGGCAACAAAAACTGCAAAAATCATGTTTAAAGCGAGAAATAATCTACTTCTGGGCAACATTCAAAAAAATGTTTTGTGAAAGGGAGGGGGGAAAATATATTTTGGCAGAAATATGGAAGAGGAAAGGTTGTGCTAGGAGAGTGCGTATTTATTTTGTAACACTGGGTGGTACTCGGACTGTAAACAAACAGGATTTATGAGTTATACAATTGGGTGGTAAATAGACTGGAGGTAGTTGTATATTAGTTGTAAATAAATTTTGTGAATTTGCTGAAATAATACATGAGTCAAAAGGAATACGTAAGAAAGGGGTAGGGACATGTAAGTTTTACTTTTACCAATTACTTTTCAGACACTGCTATGTTTGTCTTGTTGTTTTTTTTTAATGTTTTTTTTTTTTTTATTTTGGTTCGAAATAAAGTCATTCATATATTACAATGACCAATGTATCTGCTTTTGTCACGGTTTATGTGTTTGCTCATTAGCTCGCCAGTGCTAAAAGTGGAAGCTACAATCAAGCTAAAACATTAGACTGCTTTTACATTCATTGTTTCGTCTAAGCTGTTTGTCACGTTAGCAAAAACAGTGCTTTTCTGGGAATAAATAAAACAAAAATAAACAAATATAAAACACCAGTAAGAAGTCAAGGAAAAAGGAGATGAACAAGTTAATTCTCTAGGACCGTTAGCTATGTAAGTAAATTAGCCTGCTTACCTTCTAATGTTGATCCTAACATGTCCGCTTAGAGGTCTTCCTTATCGGTTGCAAGAAAAATATAAGTGTGAAGTCATACTCTTCAAGGCAGTTGGATTTTTTTCTTCAGAAACAATTTTGCATTATTTCACAGTAGGTTTCTTCTAATATAAACATTATTGGGTACCTGCACATCCAGGGGACAAAACCACTTTTGTTGAAGTCAACCACTGTAATCAATAGATTTTCACATTGTTTGTGTATTCTTGTTTTAGAGATAAATCTGTTGTCTTTCATTTGCATCCTAATACATCATTATGGAAATTGTGAACAGTCGTTAAATATTAGTAGCTACCACCAGAGGCTGTGTTTGCACAGATCAACAAGTCCACCATCGGCAGGAAACTTCAAAAAAAAAATCTGTTTTGTTGTTCATCTCGTGTAGTGTGTCATAGTTAACGACTATGGCAAGCCAATACTGCCACAATTACGGGTATATATAGCAGATAATGGGTTGAGAATGCCGTATTTTCACAGCTTTAACACTGTATTTTGCGCTGGTTTTTCATAAAAATGCCGTAAAATACGTCATAATTTCTGTATGGAAAGGGCGTAATTAGTAGAGGCATAAAAAGTGCTGTTTCTAGTATGGTAATGATCTCTTCCCATTGGTTTTCTTCAGCCACTACAGGTGAACTGCTCTTGTCCAATCATCTGGCAAGGGAAACAGACCATATCAATTTAACCCAGATCCCCTTTTGCAGATCTTTCCTGTTACAAAGTTTGCACAAACCTGTCATGCAGGAATTTGTGTAGTCTGTGAGTCTGAATAAAATGTTCCATGCCCACAGTTTATTATTTTAAAACCTATTTGACAGATAGTTTTGCTATTTTAAGAATGCTATTGTCAATGATACACGGGTCCATGTCATTGGTCCGACAGCCCATTGTTCCGATATGTGATTATACTAGGCTATACTGTATTTGTGTACTATAGAGGATCAGCAACGCAACAAAAGTAGGCTACTGGTCAAGATACAAGTGTCATTGAGAGGAGAGAGTGAAACACCATAACCTGCTGTTATTAACTCTGGGGTCCGGGTTGTGTGGGGAGCTCTCCGCGGTGCTGAAAGGCTCCCGGCGGGCATATTTCTGCCTTGATGGTGCGCCGCGACCGGCTCTGGGTCAGTTGGGAAAGGCTTGAGGCGAAGCAGGCTCACAGCTTATGTGTTTGCCACTTTCTTTTTCATTTTAACCCACACCATGATCCTTTCCTAACCCTAACCAAGTGGTTTTTGTGCCTAAACCTAACCAGGGTTTAATATGGTCAGAACAATGGGATGTCGGACCAATGGGCAGTTCCCTGATACACAACATACTGCTTTAGTGGATCAAGACTTACCATGTCCCCTACTATTTTAAGTCACCTATAGCTCAGTGGATTGAGCATAGGCTTTCATTATGCAATAGTTTACTGAGTCACAGTTTCAAAGCCTAAATAGGATGAATTTTTTCACGACTGTGGAAGGTGTCTCTTGTCGCTAGATAGACCTAGCTAAATGTAAAAGAAAGCCTACAGAGCCAACATGCTTTTCTCTCTAAAAGTACTCTGGACAGTTTAATGGACAGCATATGAATGAATACGATCACAATTTGGGTTATTGTGAGTGAATATGATGTGTTCACATGAATGACAAGTCGTTTGCTGAACCAAGAGCTTATTTAACAGTTAATTAACAAATGTACACCTCATTAAATTTTAAACAGAGAGGCTAACTTCAGCCTACCTGACAAATTAATGACAGCCTGACTAAATGATGAAACATGTGAACATTGAGTCTGTGAACTGGCTGTCCATGGTTATAAAAACTCAAAACCCTACTGGTCAAATTAATAAGGAAGCGGCACCTCCACCTGTGTGGAGCGGCTGGTAGCTGCACGCCACCAAGAGGGACCAGCAGTGGCTGGAATCGTGGTGTGGTAAGGAAGGCCAGAGGCTGAGCTGGTGGTGACAGCTGATAGGCCAGTCAGCGTGGCAGGGTATTCATACACAGTCTGTTAAATATAATAAAATTACTATCAAGATCATATTATTACAAGCAAGAAAATAACACTCCTTCATGCTTAACCACCAAAGTTCTTACCAGTTGTTGCTTAGGTCCTACTGGTAATCTATACCTATTAGTTCCCCTGGGACAGAATAGAGAATAGAAAGAGGAAAATTAGCTTTCAGCAGATATATAACAAATTATTCTATTTTAAGGATATAAAAAATGACCCAATCATTATGGAAAGATAAAACTCACCAGTGTAAACAGCAGGTGGCTGAAAGGAGGGGACAAGACCTTCCAGGTCCCCTGAGTAGCTCAGAAGTGAGGGAGGCTTGAAAAGAAAAGAAAAGAAAAGAAAAGAAAAGAAAAGAAAAGAAAGTTTGACGTCCCGACAGAAAGTCTAGCATGTTTGATTTTCTTTTTGTCACTGAGTAAAAAGGGAAAAATGATGGTGTGAAACAGCTGAGGCACTTTATCAACCTGGTGAGTATTGTCATTAGCATCAAGCTAGCAAACAATGTTACTTCTTTATAATCTAGACGGACATAAAGTAATAAAATTAAAAAACAGTAGCGGGGCTTTGACTCACCACAACTGCAGAGGCTACCAGCTTCATCTGAAACAGACTATATTATTAACAGGCCGTTATTTTATTATTCCCTCTGTGTGTTTATATATTTACTTTTTATCCGCTCCTGTTTGCCATGATAAAGTTAATACATTGCGCCATCATTTAAAAGTCAACACTTCCTGTATCTGTTTCAAATTAAAAGACCCTTATAACTTCGGTTGGGATAATGCTAGCGGCTAAAGTGCACACACCGTTCACGCCCACATCCACATGATTGACTGTTTACCCCCAGCTCACCGGCACCTCCCTCTTCCTCTATGGTGCCGCCTCTGACTACTATCCCCAGTGAGAGCTCCCCCTGCTGGCCCCACCTGTCATTAACACCCCCGACAGGTCTCCCTATTTAGACCATTGTTAGAGCCAGGTTTCCCCACTCACAGGGCAGATTCAAAGCTGTAAACATAAATAACCTCTCGTACCTAAAACACAATATCCATGTTTCCTTATCACCTGCCACCTTGTGTAATTTGGCCCTCCTAAATGTGAGGTCTCTCTCAAATAAATCATTTATTCTAAATGATTTTATCTCTTCTGCCCATATAGATTTTCTATTTTTGACAGATACCTGGCTGAAACCTGGCGAACACAGCCAGCTCTTTGAAGCTTGTCCACCAGATTATGAATTCTATAGCTCCCCTCGACCCAGTGGCCATTGGGGAGGCCTGGTTGTCATTTTCAAAAATTCTCATAAATGCACTCTTGTTGGTACCACTGTATTTTCTAGGTTTGAAGTCCTGATGCTTAAAACCGGTGGTTCAAGTCCAGTCCTCTGCGCAGTTGTGTACCACCTGCCTAGGATGGATGCCACCTTCCTCACTGAATTTTCTAAATTTTTAACCACTGCTGTTGTGAATCATGACAAAATCCTTATTTCTGGTGATTTCAACTTCCATGTCAACCTATCAGCTAACACCAAAGCCACAGAATTTTTTGGCATCATGGACTCTTTTAACGTTACGCAGCATGTTTCTGGCCCAACCCACAACCGTGGCCACACACTAGACTTGGTCTTCACACTCGGTCTGAACGTCCCTTCTCTGGCCCTGGAAGAGGTGGGGATATCAGATCACCTGTGTGTCAGGTTCTCCTCCTTGTTGCAGACTGTACCCAAACCTCAGCTACCTGTTTCCCACTCTCGCTCCATAAACCCCTCCACAGCCACCAAATTCTCTGATGCCTACATTGCCTCTTCTATATCCTGTGAGCTCGAGGCCCGTTCCTCCCACCTGAGCACGGATGAGCTGATCACCCTGTTCAACTCAACCTGTGCAGACATCTTGGACTCAGTTGCTCCACTCAACGTAAGAAAACTGAAAACTAAAACTCAACCCTGGCTCAATGATGACACCCGTTCACTTAGGCAATTATGTAGGAGAGCAGAGCGGATGCGGAGAAAAGACAGGCTCCAAATGTCCTTTGATCTCATGAGAACCTCTCTTGCCAACTACCAGCAGTCTGTCAAAGCAGCGAGAGCAAAATACTTTGCCGATATCATTTCCATAAATTCTCACTCTCCAAAAATACTATTTGACACAATAAACTCAGCCCTTAACCTATTTGCCACTGCCTGCCATGTACAAACCACAGCCACTTGTGAAGACTTTCTGCACAAGCAAAACTGACAACATCAGATCTGCCATTCCACCTCCTGTCCCTGGCCCGTCCACTCCCTCTCAATGCTCTGCTGTCCTAAATAAGTTCAAGCCTGTGTCTCTTGCTCACATCAAAGACATAGTCTCGCACACAAAGCCCAGTTCTTTTCCCCTGGACACTGTTCCTACACGCCTGCTGAAGGAAGTGTTCAACACTGTAGGTCCTACAGTGTCACTCATCCTGAACAGTAGCCGGCTCTGTTCCCTCCTGCCTTAAACATGCCATAGTACATCCCATTATTAAAAAGACAAACCTTGATGCAACCATCCTCAATAATTCCGGCCCATCTCCAAGTTACCAGTCCTATCTAAAGTAATGGAAAAAATAGTCTACGCCCAACTCCTGCCATTCCTAGAAAACAACAATATCATGGACAAATTTCAGGCAGGTTTTAGAGCACGTCACAGTACTGAATCAGCATTACTCAAAGTCACTAACGATCTCCTCCTTGCTCTCGACTCTGGTAAATCAGCAATACTAATCCTACTTGACTTCAGCTCCGCATTCGACACAGTTGATCACTCCATTCTCCTACACCGTCTCAAGCATCAAGTCGACATCCAAGGTAGCGCCCTCCAGTGGTTTGACTCGTATATAACAGATAGATCCTTCTCTGTCAGCACTGGTAACCGGGTTTCCTCCTCTGTTCCCATTACATGTGGAGTGCCCCAAGGCTCCATTCTAGGTCCAATACTCTTTGCTTTATACATGATCCCTTTAGGCCCAATCTTTCAAAAGCACAACATTTCATACCACTGCTACGCTGATGACACCCAGTTATATATCCCACTTGAATCTGGTGATAACAACTACAGCTCAGGTCAGTCCCTACTTGACTGTCTCCAGGAGGTGAAACTCCGGCTGTCGACAAACTGTCTCCAGTTAAACAACAGTAAAACCGAAGTGGTCCTATTCGGTCCCTCAAACACCACCGGGGACATTGCTCACCATCCAGGGTCCCTGGCGCCCAACCTTCATTCCCATGCCAGGATTCTTGGTGTCATATTTGATTCATCACTCAAATTTAAAAAACAAATCAACGCCGTGGTCAAAGGTTGCTTTTTCCATCTCAGAAATATCACCAAAGTCAAACCATTCCTCTCACTTAGCGATCTGAAAACCATCACTAACGCCCTAATTTCTTCTCGCCTCGATTATTGCAGCTCACTTTATTTCGGCATCAACCAGTCTTCTCTGTCCCGTCTGCAGCTGGTGCAGAATGCCGCTGCCAGACTAATAACTGGCACAAAAAAGAGAGAAAGCATTACACCCGTCCTAGCATTTCTACTCTGGCTTCCGGTCAAGTTCAGAACAGGCCCATACCTGCCCACATATGGAAGTCGCCATGGAAGGCGGAATTTCATCTCCGCTGTCTTTGTTTGGAACTGAGCTTGCAGGTCACAGCATCTCATCGCAGTTGGTTTCAGGTAGGCTAATTGGAATAAATTGGCAAAAAATAACTATGTTGTTTATTCTGTGACCGTTAAAAGAGGTTCCTGGTGAGTGATGAGGCACGACTGGGTGTATATAGCACAGGTCCCCACCAGCTAATGTTATCTTTCGTTAACTGTTAGCTAGTTTAGCTCATGTTAGCTAACACACTACAACTGTGGTGTTTTCATTTTATTTTCCCTAGCTGACGTTATCTGGTTATCTGGTTATCATGAACACTCCTTTTGGGTTAAAAGTGGAAGTGCCTGGAGCTCCCACCCATGGTCCCGGGCAGGGCTCGAGACTTGGGATCCACTCATAGTGAAGTTTAAGGATGCCTTTAGTATGTTGTTAATGTGATTCTATGGGCAATTTATCAGTCGAGGTCTCCTCTGCAAAGCAAACTGACCCGGTGGCTACAGGTAATAGCGCAGTTTTGAAACCACTGCTTTTCCGAGATGAAGGACTGATTGTTGAGCTGCTGTTAACAGTTGACGTCAGCTCAGTTTGTTTCTGATCTTTGAGACCAATATTCATAGTTTTTGTATACAGCTGGATAATCCACACATTTCCTCCTCTCCAAAACAAATGGATCCCGTTATTAAACCATTTCAAAACTAAATTTAACAGAGTGACGGACCCAAACCCTTCAATCTGGCTAAAAGACAGCTAAAATGCTAAAAATAAATAAATAAATAAATACAGTGGTGAAGTTGGGATTTGTTTGTTGAAGTTATATGCTTATCGTCTTTCTGTCTCTTGCAGGCTGCCAGGAGACATCGGATTGGCCATCAGATATTGTTTTTGGAAATTTGAAAATAAAGGTTCTGAAATTGACTTTTGTCTCTTCATTGTGCACACTTACACACGAAATAGGGTAACAGTTAGCTATTTTTGAATGTTAGCATTGATTTCTCACACTGGATGGTGAAATATTTGTAGTTTGAAAGGTTCGATCTAAATGAATAAAGGTTGTATTTAACAAAGCATATGAATATTAATATAGAAGGCGCGCCTACTGAGCGCAGATCCTTTATTTCTGATCGTTTGAACGTCGTACTGTATGATGGTCATTTTCGAATGAGCAAACGCTCTCCCTGCTACATCTTAACAATCTAAACCTGATACATCGGGCCGACGTTGGCCAGATGTATGTGTGCTATCTGGGCAGTGACTGAAATAATAGTGAAAGTAATTAAAATAGGACAAGAATGACCCGATGACATCACACACGTCATGAAAAACGACCGGGGATGATTGGTGTGAACCATGGTGTAGTGTGTCATGTCTGTCGGCCAAGTCACACCACGATTTTATGACAATTTTGTAATGTGATATAGTGACTGTCAGAACAGACAGAAATGTCATGTAGTGTGAACCAGGCATTCAACGGCCAATGTTAGGGTTAGTCAAACCAGATAAAGAGAAGATATCCTGGTTAAGGCGAATTGGCGTCATAGTACAGGCCTCTGGACAGAAAGTAGCTACAACTGAACTAAAATGTGGGCCCAGTGTTACAGTTTTTTTGTGTGTAAGGTGTTTGTCATGTTCACAAAATAGTGCTTTCTAGTAATAAATAAATCAAGAAAAAATAAATATTTGAATAAACCAATGAAAAAACAAAGAGGAAAGACAGGAGGTGGACAGGTTATCCACATCAGCTAGTTAGCTTAATCTTCAAAGTAGTCACTATACTAAGAATGAGCGAGTACACCATTATCTCTATCTGTTGGACCAACTAAATTATCTGTATCTGAACTCTGAACGGGCGGGGTTTATGGCAGAAGTGGGTGGATTTAAAATCAAAAGTGGGTTGGGCCTAATCAGAAGTTGTTATTTTAAGCCTGAAATTTATATGAATTGATCAGAAGTTGCAATATTTATTACCTGTGAGAAAAGTATTTTTACACAAAGGCCTCAGAATTGAGCTTCAGATTATTTTTTTCATCACAAGAGTAACAGATTAAACATAGCTACCAAAATGAGGATTTTCCTTTATCACAAGTACAGATAATGACACATTTTACTGGTATGACACCAGAAAAAAAGCACATTATCTGTACCAGACACTTGTTTCATCCAAGTATTCGGCTCAACCCTCTTAGCCACATGCACCGTTATCTTTCTGTGTTCCAATACCCATCCCAGTGATGGCAGTGTCAGCAGCCACAATCAGGGCGGATTCTGGGGCATCATTCATACAGAGTCTCAGCTGAGTCGGGCAACTGGGGTCCGGCATGCCGAGTTCAAGCCCATTCCAGGCCAGGTCATTTTGGCTACCTGGGATACTACCATACTATATAGTATGCCAGAAAAAGACTTAGTATGTCCCAATACATAGTATGTCAAACGCAGGATGTTCTACTACATCCAGTCCGATTTTGCAGTATGCAAGCCAGCATGCTTTTCTGGCTATTCTGACCCAGTATGCAAGCCAGCATGCTTTTCTGGCTATTCTGACCCACAATCCTCTGCGCAGTGGACGATACGTAACATCGACTGAGCTGCAAACATATGACAGCTTGACGGCTGATTGAAGTTGCAATGATGGATGACAGCGCATTGAAGTAACTGATGACCAAATAGTAATAATAGGAATATTGATTGATTGAGTGAATAATCACAAATATTACAAATAACAAAAGGACATAACTATATAACAATGACAAAGAACTGCAGATGTAAATTAACTGTCGCAAATATATTACAGTCTACAATCTGTGAAGTTATAACTTTAAAGTTAAGCTACACACATTGCAAAGTAACAAAAGCAGAGCTCTCAGGGCTGATTTCCGTCTCTGGCGAACTCGATAAGTGGTGTTTGTTTTATCTCCAAGGTAACAGGTACAAAAGCAGGAGGGTCAAAGTTCAGGGTGTAATGTTATGAGAAAGTAGTATGTCCTGATTATGTGGCTATTGCATGCAACAGAATGAACTTTTTAAGGGCAGCTGCAGTACCTACTAAAAGTAAGAAGAAGTATGCAATTCGGAGCACACCCTATGTAGGTAGATTAGTAAGGTATCCTGCTTACCTTCAAATGCTGATGTCTTTGAGATCTTTCTCATCCATGGTGACGCACTTCGTTGAGGCTTATATTTTTGTTTTAGTTGAGCCACTGTTGGTAAAGTATAAATGCACCTAACTGTATTGAAAACACACTCTCAAACTGAAACATTGAGGAGATCTTCAAGCTGTATTTTGTCATCCCATACTTGCTGTCTTTCTTGAGATTCGCATCCAAGCAACAAAGGAATTCAGTGGACAAAAACATTGCTGCAGAGCATTTGCATTGGGCTCTTCACCTCCATTAGCAACACCTGTAGCCACATCATGAGGTCTGGCTTGACCAATGAGATCTCCACCCACAGGAAGTTTGTATTTCTTCTGTGTGTTGGCAGTAGATTTGGCCTGAAACTATGTTTCCCTCTCAACTACAGAACTTGGATAAACCTCCTGCTGTTTTATGTCTAAATAGTCACACTTCAGTCTTTAAGTCCCATGTATTGATTTCCAACTTAAAAATTCAATTAAAGAAAAAGAGCCACAGTTTGACCATCAAAGAATGCCAATGGAAACAACATGTTATGTCTGGAAAAACACTTGATATCTTTGGGATTACCAGGACTTTTTCACCCTTATATCTTGAGATGTATTATCATTCCCCATCTTTCCAACACAATATCATTTTTATTTCATGTGTTTCATCATGTTAAAATCACTGCTTCTCTTTATTTTTTTTATCACAAATCAACAAATTGATCTAAAACGCCGACATGAAATCGTCACCCTGATCTTGCTTAAGCCTAATTGGGCTGGCTGGGGTCAAAAAAACAATCTTACCTAATTAAGAATCAGATACTAGCTGTGGTGTGATCTCACCCGGGTGATAAATTTGTTATGAATCTCAGAGCGGTGTTGTTTTTGTGCTCTCGGGCTCAGAACATGCAAACTCCCCCCAACCCACCACCCCGACCCCTCGCAAAGCATGTTAGAAAATCTTCAATCCCAGCAAAAAGTGAAACCAAATCCTATTCCATATTCCTCAGCTCTACATGCTATGAGTGTGTACTCTTCAATAAGGAGGATCACTTGCCACAGAACAGTAGACTGCTGACAAGCCTTGTGTTCGCTGCCATTCAAGGCCTGACAGCGGCACACTGCTTTAACCTGGATCGCCATCTAGTGATCATGTTCAGCACGACTCCTCTGACACTAACATCAACCTCAACACACACTTTCATGTGTGTTGAAGCAGATTATAGAAATGTTTCTATCAGCAGGATGTCTATGCACGACTTAAGATATTTTATGGTAAGGTGTGGGTTGCTTAATTGCAGAGTGTTTCTTTGTGTATAATCAGGAACAAATAAAATCAGTTTCTCAAAAGGTGTATTTATGTGGTCATCTCATCTGGAAAAGTTGACTCGCTGTTGTCCTCGCTGGACTGAGGATCGATACGTTCTTATTGCTTCTGTTGACAGTTAAATTACTAATTTCCAGAAATGGTTTTTCAGGAAATGAACAATGGATGCATTAGTTGCAACTTGCATGTGACAGTGTGATGTTTGTGCTTCCTGATAGCTTGTTGATGTTGTCATGTCATTACTGCTTTTTGTCTCCAGCAGATTTTATAAATACAAGCTTATTCTGGCATTTTTTGTCAATGTAGTTTTGAATGTACCAGATACTGTAGCTTGTTTATCGTCGTTGTCTCTTCCTTGTGTCTGCAAAGTGTTTAGGGTTTCAGACACAGTCTTATTTTTGGCTTTTTGTCAATGCAAATTGTACTGCATCTTGTTTTTAGTCTTGCATCATGTCCTTGTTGTCTTGCATCCTTAAAATGTTGAAGATTCAAAAATACAAGCTTATTTTGAGCTTTTTATCAATGCAATTTTGGATGTCTCAGACACTGGAGCTTAATTTACATCTTCTATCATACTCTTACTGCCTTTATCTGTGAAATATTTAAGACTTGGAAGGCTTTTTGTCAATGCAATTTTGACTGTACCAGATACTGTACTTTGTTTTTGGTCCTGTACCATGTCCTTACTGTCTTTCAGAAACACGGTCTTAGTTTTGGCTCTATGTAAATGCAAATTTGAATGTACTACGTACGTACTGCATCTTGTTTTTAGTCTTGCATCATGTCCTTGTTGTGTGATATCTGTAAAATGTTGAATATTCAGAGATACAGTCTTATTTTTTGGCTTTTTGTCAATGCAATTTTGACTAGCTTGTTTTTGGTCTTGTGTTGTGCCCTTATTGCCTTGTATCTATATGTTTAAGATTTAGAAATACAGTCTTATTTTGGGCATTTTGTCAATGCAATTTTGACTGTATCAGTTATTTTAGCTCAATTTTGGTCTTGTATTGTGCCCTTATTGTCTTGTATCTGGAAAATGTTTAAGATTTAGCAAAACAGTCTTATTTTTGGCTTTTTGCCAATGCAATTTTCAATGTACTTGATGCTTAGGCTTGTTTTTGGTCTTGAATCGTGCTCTTATTGCTTGTATCAGTAAAATGTTGATGTTGTCATGTCAGTACTGCTTTCTGTGTTGTTGTTTAAGATTTTATAACCTTATTTTTGGCATTTTTGTCAATGAAATGTTGAATTTATTTCATATTGTAGCTTGTTTTAGGTCTTTAGGTCTGCCTGTATCTGTAAGAAGTTTAAGATTTCAGAAATACAAGCTTATTTTGGGCCTTTTGTCAATGTAGTTTTGACTGTACCAGATACTGCAGCTCGTTTTTGGTCTTGCATAATGTCCTTTCTGTCTTGTATATGCAAAGTGTTTCCGATTTCAGAAACACAGTCTTATTTTTGGCTTTTTGTCAATGCAAATTTGAATGTACTATGGACTGCATCTTGTTTTCAGTGTCCTCGCTGTCTTGTATATGCAAAATGTTAAGATTTCCAAAATAAAACCATATTTTTGCCTTGTTATCAATGCAATTTTGCATCGAGCAGATACTGTGGCATGTATCATGTATCATGTCCTTGCTGTCATGTATCTGTTCAGTGCCGAAGATTCCGAAATACAAGCTTATATTTGGCTTTTTATCAATGCAATTCTGAATGTCCCAGACACTGTAGCCGGTTTTGGGTCTTGTATCATGCCCTTACTGCTTGTGTCTGTAAAATGTTTAAGAATAAGAAATACAGTCTTATTTTTGGCTTTTTGTCAGTGTAATTTTGACTGTACCAGAAACTGTAGCTTGTCTTTGGTCTTGCATCATAGCCTTGCAGTCTCGTTTATGCAAAATGTTAAGATGTCAGAAATAAAACCTTTAATAAACGTGTAATTTTGAAAGTCCCAAATACGTGTAATATGTCTTGTATCTATACAATGTTTAAGATTTCAGAAATACAAGCTTATTATGGCTTTTTGTTGATGCACTTTTGAATGTACCAGCATGTTTTTGGTCTTGTATCATGTCCTTACTGTCTTGTATATGCAAAATGTTAAGATTTCAGATGCAATTTTGCATCTACCAGATACCATGGCATGTATCATGTATCATGTAACGTGTCCTTGCTTTCTTGTATCTGCAAAATATTTAAAACATTTTTTAAAAAGTCTTTTTTTTGGCTTTTATCAATACAGTTTTGAATGTCTCAGATACTGTGGCTTGTTTTTGGTCATGTATTGCACCTTTATTGTCTAATATCTATTTAATGCTCAAGATTTTAGAAATACAAGCATATTTGGGCTTTTTGTTGTTTGAAATTTCAGAAATTCACTCTTTCTTTAGTTGTTTTATCAATGCAATTTTGCACAGATCAGATACTGCAGCATGCTGTTGTATCATGTCATCACTGTCTGTACTGTATCTCTAATTGATTTAGGGTTTCACATATACAGTCTTATTTTTGGCATTTTGTCATGCAGTTTTAAATGTACCGGCTACTGTAGCTTGTTATTGGTTTTTGCATCATGTCCTTACTGTCTTGTATCTGTAAAATATTTAAGATTTCAGAAAGAGGGGCATTTTTGGCTTTTTATCAGTGTGATTTCAAACAGACCAGAAACTGTAGCTTGTTGTCTTGTACTGTATCTGCAAAATTCTCAAGATTTAAGAAATACAACCTTGGTTTTGGAATTTTATCAATGCAATTTTAATCAACCACATATTTTAGCTTGTTTTTGATGTTTTAGTATTATGTCACTGTCTCGTATCTGCAAAGGTTTTATAATTACTTACAATCATTTTGCGTGAAATAACTTCTTTTAGCATTTTCTCTACGAAATTTTGAACGGACCAGACACTGCAGCTTGTATTTGGTCCTGTATCATTTCCTAACTTCAAGACAAGCTTATTTTTGGCTTTTTGTCAATGCAGGTTTGAACAGACCAGATACTGTAGCTTGTTTTTGTATCATTATGTCACTATCTTGCACTGTATAATCTCAGAAATGTTTGGCTTTTTGTCAATGCAGTTTCGACTGTATCAGACACTGTAGCTTGTTTTTGGTCTTGCATCATGTCCTTACTGTCTCGAATTGACCAAAAATTTTGTCACTTCACTTTTGAATGTTTCATTCCGTTAAAGCCTATTATTCTTTTGTGTGTGTGTTTTTGTCAGTGAAGATATGAATGGATCATTTGATTAATTTGAAATGTTGTCCTCGAAAATAACCAGAAATCGACTTCTTCAGGCAGCAACAGTGGAAGGATTGTTGTGAGGAGAATGTCAGTGACTTTTGTTCAAAATGTTTTTTTGCATATGTTAGATGCCTGTATTGTGAATGTTCGCCCGAGTGTACATATATATGCCTTAACTGTATTTATGCACATGTTCAGCTATACCTCATGCATGTGTGTGTGTGTGTGTGTGTGTGTGTGTGTGTGTGTGTGTGTGTGTGTGTATGTGATCGTGGAGTGTGTGCATGTGTGTGCAGAGGCCATGTGCCTCACCTCTCTATAATGAAATCATGCGGGTCAGTGAGGCCGGCAAGGCTCGGGCAGGTCACCCAACAGATCGGAACTAAGCTGCTTTGACCCGGCCTGGTACTGCATGCCAAACACACACACACACACACACACACACACACACACACACACACACACAACACAAACACACTCCATACACAGTGCTTACAGCACAATGGAACCACTGTACAGAGTAGAGGGTGCATGGTAATGATAAAGCCAAGCTTTAACACACACACCCAAGGAGTGTATTTACAATGCAGGAACACACACAAACAATTGTTTTTATTTTGCTCCCAAACTAATAAAACCTATGAGAGAAGATGTCCTTTAAAGAGGGTTTGCAAAATTACATCGGGAAATTAAATCAACAATAGAAGTGATCAAAGTTGCCGTAGTCTATAAACACTGGAATGCAACATTAGATTACGGTACAGCAAGTTGTGTTTCAGCAGGGTTATTATGGAGAAAGCTTTAATCATTTCTCTTCTATTAGCTGCTGCTCGTATCGCCCAGGGACTTCCATTAGAATTAAATTAAACAGTGGAAATGTAAATATTGACAACATATGCATAATTATTTATTCCACGAGCAACAAGATCAGAAAATTATTGCTACAGCATCATGTTAATATGAAAACAGAAATATTTGCATTTGCTGGTAATAAAAATGCAAATCACATTACAGAACAAATACTAATAATAATGATAATAAAAATAATAAAGCATACAATATCAGAAAAAAGTGAAAATTTCGAAAAATAAATACAGTAAATTTTGAGAATATGAATGTGCAGTCCTCCCCCTTCACACCATCCGGTTTGTGACCTTTGTATTTTATATTTCCAACCCAGTCAGAGGTCAAAGGTCAACAACTCCAAGCCGGCAGCCCCCTGGAAGCTGTCCCTTTTTCTAAGAGGATAATCAATTACCAGAAGACTGATCTCCACCGTCGTGTCCCCGCTCATTCCTGCTTCTTCAGATCAGCGAGGTCCCCATAAATTTGAATGTAAAACAAGCTCACCAGCACAGGGTTAAACACGTAATTAGCCACGACAAGTGAATATGAGGAACAGACTTAGTCAGGAAGAGAGCTATGGTAATGCAGGAGACTCCGCAGCCCTGTGAGGCATCAAGACGGGACGCCGGGGAGGGGAGGGTGTGTGAAGAAGATTTCACATGCAGATATTAGAAATGCAATTGTCTCCTGCATACGGGGCGTCGGTCTGGAAATTGACTTTTTCATTATTCAGTTAGTACAATAATTAAATATTCGATGCCCTGGGTTGGTGAAGCTACTGAACCACACGGAGGATATTTAACCGGGCCTGACAGATGTTTTAAATAATGTTTATTTATCGATACTAATATAAACTGCCCTAAACTGTCGCTCTCCTGTGACCTGCCTCGGATTTCTCCAGGCTTTGCATCAGTAAGTCACATCAGACTGTTGGAAGAAGACGAAGAAACTTACAGAAATTAGTGAAGTTTCTTTCCTTCTGTCAGTGTTTTTTTTCTGGGAAGTCCTAAAACACGTGTCTCATCTGATTGGCCGCTTCTCTTCAACTTCCGGTGATTCAAACACAAAATCAGAGGGAAGCTCTTCATATCGCAGCGGCCTCGTTTGTCCAGACCCAAATGTATAAATTAATACATGAATACATGAGCAAATAAATATACACACACAGATGAATTAATACATAAATACATTTATTCATAATCTCCATAGCAACACATTCGCCAGCCCCGGCAGATCTGAGAGGGAGAAATATCATTATACAATAATTAGACTTCCATCCACTTTCCATTGCCTATTACTAAATATGAAATATTCTATGTATTTACATCTGAAAATGTCAATCCCATTCAATATCACGGCGTGATTTGCAAGTCATGCAGCTCCGAAGACCCATCAAGGGAGAGGATAAAAGGCAAAAAGGAAAGAGATTCGCCTCTTTGGAAGTCCAGCCAGAACAAGGCGAGTACAAAGGTATAGCCGGGGCAGAGAGGGATTTCAAAAAAAAAAAAAAAAAAAAAATTAGGAGAGCAACCTAGGAGAACACTCAACAGGCTTGGAGCGGTTACAAACAAACGGATGGACGCCAGTACTTCCAGTAAGCTCAGGTCCCTCGTGGCTTTCATCTGGGTAAGTACTCTTGTCTTCGCTCTGTGCTTATATTACAGTTTCCATAGTGGAACACATTTATATCAACGTTTGCACAAACAATTTTCACCAGTGAAACCTTTACACCGGCTTTGGTAATTTGTGTCTGCACCGTTGGAAAGTGGAAAGACAGCCACTTTGAACTGCCATGTGCTGCCGCCTGCTCGCTACAGTGCAACCGCGGGGTCAACCTTTATTCTTGATCTAGCCGAAGCAACACCAAGAGGCAAACAACACACTCAGCGGTGGAAACAATACACTTCCTTTTTGGATCTTTTCGGAGTGCATTTGCATTGGCAACAGGTAGCGGCGCTCAATGGGGGCCCCCCGAAAATGTCTGGTTAGAAATTCATCTGCTCCTTCACATCAGAGATCTCCAGCGGGCTCAACAAGGAGAGAACAGGGGGGACAAAGTGGTAGAGTGCTTTTGTTGACAGGCTCCAACAACTTATAGTGATCCTTCATTGCTGTGTTTGATGGACATCTGAGCACCACTTGTGAAAGTGTGGGGGATGGTGAGGAGAGGGTGGCATGAGCGGGAGGGGGGAGACGGGATGGGTGGGAGGGGGTGCACGGGGTGTCAACACAGGGACTGATGGAGTGTGCGCTAAAGCACTGTATTGAAAAAAATAAACAAATCAGAAACAATTAAGTGTGAACTCTCATGGAATATTCATAGGCGAGCAGCCTTTGCGTGACAAGCCATCACGCCACCTCCAGTCCATTTTTTTTTTTTTTTTTGTTCCTCCTCTCCATGTCCTGCACACATGGAGATGTGCCTGCCACTTAAATCAAATTAGTCATTAGCAAATTGAATCAACAATTAGAGCAAAAGAGCTACATGGCATTAGCGTCAGTTCAGCCATATTTGTCAACCTATCAGAGCAACCTCTGGAGTAGTTTTTCCTGCGGTCCAACTCCTCTCCGGTGCGTTCAAAGTCAAGGCTGTAGCTCAGGGCAGAAGGCCCCTCCGTCCCTTTTCTGCCAGGGTCACCTAGCATCACTGCAGCTTCAGCGCGCTTGTTTTTTTTTATCGCCAAACTACATTTGTTTTGTTCGCCAGCTCTTTGATGGATCCGGTGGCTGCCCTGATCGCCCCTCTTTCTGCCTCTTCTGAATTATTTGTATCGACATTTCTCACTCCTCTCCACCGCAGCTTTTAGTTAGAGGCTGTCAAAAACATTGCTGGCGGAAATGGAAGTATCCTCATTATGCAAATGCTGGGCTCCACTGATGGCATGCTCTGTTTTATAAATTGCATCCCCTTGTCAGAAGTCAAATTGTGTTTGAGTAACTTCAGAGAAATTGTCACAAGATTTCAATTTGGCTCGCCTGCGATGCCACCATCAATTTAGTCAGAACAAATATAGACATGTTTCTTTACAAAGAGCAACATGATTGTGTTGTTGTGGGAAGCATTTTTAACAATCATACAGTATTATATAAGTACGTCTTGTGCAGGGGGGTTTGAGAGAACAAAAAGTTGTTGGAGCAGTTGAATGAATTCATTTCAGAGTTTTTAATAAAATATGTTAAACAGCAGTGGTTAGTGTATATTTTTAAATTATTTTCTGCTCGCAAACTCTCCACGAAGAGAGTTGACAGGGCGTCCTCCGAGGAGACATTAATAATCATGTTCCATTAGAGGTAACAAGAAAACACATTCAGCAGTGATCTCCTGGAAGCTGCATGAATAACTGGATAATTGTAGATTTGTTAACGGATCTAATTTGGAAGTTTTCTTTAAAATCAGGACTCCTTGCATGCATCTCTGCAAATCAAGACTTGATAAATAAAATCAGAACTTTGAACTTTAAAATAAGCAAGGGACTCTGTGTGTTTCCCAAACAAACTGCATTGTAACTTTTTGAATGATGATATGAAATATTAATTCTCTGAATGTCGTTTCAAGCCTTTAATCCTTTAATCTTCAAGACAAAAACGGTCTGTGAGTGGTCCTCACAACTTGATCAATCCAGAAACTAATATCAGAGGGGATTTAAAAGGAGGGTAACCTTGGTCGTATTAGAACTAATGCTGAGTCTGCACTTTAAAACTTATAAAAACAAATATAAGGCTGTGGGAGGTTGTGAAAGCTCCCAGCCTGCAAACAGCCCTGTCAGCACGGGTCAATAGGAATCTGTTTTACGGGATGCGATTTGGAACAAAACTTCCTTAACAAGTTTCCTCTGTGAATTAAAGAAACATCCAAAAGGCATTGAGGGATTTCACTTTATTACGTTATGTGTTGATCTGGTTACGTTCATAGCAACCCAGGTGGTTTCTACAGTGCCACACAGAGCACATTTGGGGCCTTGGGCGAGCTTCCCCTGGACACCCCTCCTCATTAAACATGACTGAATTTTTATCTTATATATTTATTGTATTTATTACGAACAAGAGCTAATGAGAAATTAAGATAAATAAACAATGTAGGTAACAAACAATAATACATATATTATAAAGAGTAGGGTATGTGCAAATTTGCAAATGATGTCTTCTTTTTCATCTCCTGTTGTCTTTTTTGCTTGGATGGCTTTTATCTTTTCATTATCTCCTAGCCCAACGCTTTCCATATACACTCCACTCCACCGTACCCATCAATGCTCGAGCATGTCCTGTCCGTAACAATTACTCACGGGGTGGGGGCATCTTAAACCTCCACCTTCTGCAACCCAGCCCTCCATGGGGGTCTGGGGGTGTAATTCACCCCAGGATAAATTTTTTAGAAACTAAACCGCTAAACTGACTGCTAAAGCATTTTGAGACAAAAATTTAGATTAAGCATTATTTTCGAAAATAGCAATTCATTACATGTTTCTATGACATATTATACTTTGACTTTCTAAATTACTTTTTTTATGACATTTTAGGATATGCTATGGCATTTTTATGACATTTGAAGGATTTTTTGATTACTCTGTTGATTTTAATGACTTTTTATCACTTTTTATTAAATTTGCATGACTTTTTATGACTACTACTGACTTATTTGACATCTTTATGACTTTTAGGATGTCTTTGTGACATTTTTATGACTTTTAATGACATTTTTATGGCATCTTTATGCTTTTTTTATGTCCTTTTATTAGATTTGTTTGACATTTTAGGACATATTATGACATTTTTATGACTTTTAATGGAATTTTTTATGACTTTTAATGGAATTTTTATGACATTCTGTGACATTTTTAATGACAGTACTATACTGTGACTTTTTATATGTCATATTATACTATTACTTTTTATTTATTACTTTTTAAGATAACAATTGCTAATTTTATAATTTGCTTAATTTGCTAAATATTTTTTTGGGATGGTGGTGCATTGATGCATGTTGTGATATAGCACTTTTTTTTTATTCTTATATATATATATATATATATATATATATATATTTGTTATTAATTTATTGGGTGAGGCAGGATGTGTCCTGCCCTAGTATATATTCTAACTATGGCCTGGCTCACAGATGAACACACTAAGGTGAACTGCATTGCCAGGATGAGAGGCTGTACCCCTACTAGTCACCGACTGTCACCATTAGATCTTTAGACCATTTGCCTTTTTATGTTTTTCTTTTTCTAAAACAAAAAATAAATGAATAAAAATGGCAGTGGTGCCCCCCTTCTGGGTGGTGCCCTGGATGGCTGCCTGTGTTGCCTACAGGACGATCTGCCACTGGGTTTCTATGTCTTCTTCAGTCCTCTATCAAAGTAGAGCTACATTTAGGGCCCCCTGTGTTGAAAAAAGCATCAAAGTGACACAAAAACTCTCTCGGTTCACTTCAAATTGGCAAAATACTGCTCTTGCTTACTATCCTTCATTACTGTTACAATGAGAAGTGGGAAAGAAACATGACGCCTTAAATCTCTGACAGCAACAAAAATAAATGGCGCCTGGCTACTACTGCAGACAAGCCAAAAGAAAAAAAAAAGGAAAAAAAGAGGAGAAAGTGAGAAAAAACGTCAGGGTCGATTTTAATATTCATGAATTTTCTACCAGCTCAGTTCAGCAGTTTCGATTAAGCATTAATTAGGAGCCAGAGGGGAAACCAAACAAAAATAAGGAGCTGAATGACTAATGAAGGTGGTTGAGATGTGGGTAGACTGCCATGCCACTAATGGTTCGGTGTTATGGGTGCTACATGGGCAGGAGTGCCAGTGGTGTGGGCGGCTAGACGCACCTCTGCCCACACCAGAGATCACACTCAGAGAAAAACACTCTCTGGCCATGGAAGAATAACATGCTCGCCTCCAAACACCGAGCAACCGCTGCTTTCTCTCTGGCTGCTGTCAGTTGAAAAACCTCCCAACTCCAGTTTGAAGGGTGGTGGTAGTGGTGGGGGGGTTCGGTTGAATGCTTACATGCTCCTCTGGGTGATGGGAAATTACAACGCCTATAACATTCTCCAAAAGCAGCTGGATAAACTTAAAAACATGCACGCCAGGGTCAAAAGAGTCTTTCCTCCTTGGAGATACGAGGTTTTCCACAGCACAGCAGCGACACATGCAGTACAGTGTGTATGCATATTAGGCAGCTACTTCACACGCACAGTTGAGATTGAGTTTCCTTGAAGCAAAAAGTAGCCAAAAAGTTGAGGGTCACATCGATTGGGATCTCAGTTTGTGTACTTTTAAAATGTTCTATTTAAATTGAGGCTTGGGCATAAGGTCTGCTGCGAGGTTACGCTCACAGCTATACAGGTTTATGTAAAATTATTAATTCCATCTGTGCAGTTTAGACAAAAAAAACCACTGTCCTTACTGTAAGAATAACTTACAATGTAAAGCAATAGCAGAGTAATCATAGTTTAAGGTGCATATCCAGATATGCTGCACCTTGAAAAGCAAATATTTTTTGTTTTTCTCTTTTAATTTGCTGCTATAAGTATAAATATATATATATATGTGTGTGTGTGTGTGTGTGTGTGTGTGTGTATGCACATGAGCTCACATTGTACAGTATAAATGTTTAATTTAGCATATTTCAACTATATTCCTGCCTGAACCTCCCTAATAAATAAAATGGTACTTATTATTAATAACTAAAAACTGGCAATAAATGGTGACCTCAAAGAAGAAAGTATCACTATTATGATTAACTTTTTCACTGTCTTTAGCATGACTTTTCTTTGGTTATTGCAGACAATGTGTTGTATAGACAGCAGATACAGTTATTGGATGACTGTGCAAGTATGGCAAGTAAAAACGTGTGTGTTATAATACAATTGCATTGCAGAATATGATTGTTTGGCATGCTTATTATAATGCTGCCATTACAAATGATGCATTAAATCTGCTAAATTTTACTGCCTTTTAAATTAAATTTTATATATTTGTTAGTGAATAAGTCACAAGGGAGAAACAGCAGTATGAGTGTGTGAATTGTAATCATTTTGTTGTTAATTAAAAGCCATCCAACCCTCTTAAGAGGATGTGATACAAAAAAACAAAAAAATAATAATAATCTTACCTGAGTAAAGAAGATCATGAAACAAATAGAGAGAGAAAACACCCTATTCATAATAATATAAAAATAGGAAAAAAAAATGTATTAATTTTAAGGGAAAGGTCTACCACGGCATGCAAAAATAAAATAAAACACATACATAATATTGATTTCCATCAGGTTGAGTTGTGTCTAATTCCAGGTCAGATTATACTAAATGATGATAAAAATGTTAAATCATATTACAGCTGTATTTATTATCATTTTTTACATAAAGTCAAACTGCCCTTAGGTTTATTTAATATGTCACCACTAATGTGAAGCTTAATTATCAGTGTACTTCATGCATTTACAACAACACAATGTATATGTATGACAGCTGTGCTGCTGCACTTGAATATATTCGTCAAATATGAATAAACAGCATAAATATGAATTCGGCATAACATTTTAATTCATTATTGTCATGCCTCCAAAATGTCAGCCAGGGCGCAATTTACATCCTATAAATATTTTCACCTCAATTATTTGCCTTCCTTAAAATATTGAGTCAAAGTTAAAATATTTTCTTATCGGTTTTATTTTTATTGGCGCTTTATGAAAAAGAAAACATCACAGCACAGAGGGGGGAAAAGAAATAAATAATCCCCTCAGGAACACAGGAAGAGGACAGAAAAGAAAAAAAAGGGTTATCTTTTCTTTTATCTGTTTGAGAAAGGGCTTTGCAGTCTCCTCTCCCAGTAAAACAAGGATAAAGGGAACAGGGGGAAAAATAAATGATATTGTTACAGAGGTATTATCCTTAAGCCTGCCCATGATATTTGAATTGTATTGGTGAATTGTAATCAGGTATTTTAGCTTAGCGGCGCTGGTCTCCGTGTTGAACGCCTACCATCTGGTATTGGACGACGGTGTGACAGACAGAGGGCTGGAGAAGGAGGGAAGAGGGGGGGTCTGAGAGAGACAGAGAGGAAGCCGTTATCCAACTGAAAAGCCTGGTGACTTTAGTTTCCCAATCTCTAAATCTACACATTGTAATGTAAGTCCACAGACAGGAAGCCCAGAGCAAACAGTGTTTGTATGACCAGATATAGGCTGGAGATCCCTTCCAATCATGAGGAGAAAGTTGGCGACGGTGGGGCTTTGCTCACTCTGGGTAGGTAAGGAAAAGAAAAGGAAACAAAGCTAGTGTTTAAATTACCGGGATTTTTAGCCCTCGTAAAGCCTCAGTTTTTATTATTTAGTTTTTACATATTACAACGCTCGGGATAATACTCTTGGATATGGTTTGCAAATAAATGCAGTTTAGCTGAAGGGATATTTCTGTTAAATTTAACTGAAAATGAAGTCAAAATGTAGGCATTTCAAATGGCTTTCAATAAGCACAACTTAAAGAACATGTACCATGTGAGCAAAATGTGTTAAAACTAGACTTGGACACAGGGCCCCTTTATAAGACAGGGCCAAACAATGAGGAAAAATTGACCTTAGGTGATACGGCACTTTATTTCTTAACAAATTTGCAAGTATTATTACCAGTTGACATGCAGAGAAGCAATCACTTTGGGGGCTTTTGGTTGGATCTTGTTCAGCATTTGCTCATCTTGTTATCTGCTTTTGTTTTTACAAAACAAATTGATAAATGAACATATGTGCAGAAAAAAATCATTTATTTGTACAGCCAACTTGGTAAAAATCCTAAAAATCTTGGATGTCAGACAGTCCTAACCTGGACTTGAACTCCTAATCAGTTCCAAATCCAAAAATGTGCATGATTCACAATCAATTTCAAGTCTGAAAATCTGCACAATTCACAATCAATTCCAAATGTCCAAATTTGCACACTTCACAATAAGTTCCAAATTTGCAAATTTGCATGATCCACAGTCGGTTCCAAATATGTAAAATTTGCACAATTTACAAAGCGTTCCAAATCTGCAAGTTTGCAGAGTTCACAAAAAAGTTTCAAATATGCAGATTTTCATGATTCACAGTCAGTTCCAGATTTTCAAATTTGCACAATTCAAAATCAGTTCCAATTCTGCAAAATTTGCACAATTCACGGAAAGTTCCAAATCTTTGTTTGTAATTTGCAAATTTGCTCGTTTTACAATCAGTTGCAAATTTGCACAATTCAAAATCAGTTTCCAATCTGAACATTTGCGTGATTCACAGTCAGTGCAAATTTACATGATTCAACGGATTTTAAGAATGTCAGTGAGGTGAGCAAATAAAAACCACGCGCGCATCAACTCAACAACTTTGAATCATATCTTTCAAACAAAATCTGTCTTAATTAAAAGATCATACACATGTAAGAATATTTCAGCTCTACTTTATAGGTCCTTTCTTTAAACCCTCAAACATTCATGACATGGCTGAGCTCAGATGTTAAAAACAGGGCCTTAAAAATGACTCTACATCAACACATTCTCTCTTGGATATTCATACGCCCTTCTCCGTTGCTCCCCCAGAGAGAAAGACTGAAAACATAGACAGAGAGGCTCATCTGCGCCGAGGTCGCGTCTGGTTTGACCTCATGACCCCGGACCATCTGATGAGAACTCTTGTGTCCGTTGACGACGGAGAGCCTTGTTGCGGTGGGTCCCTGCCGGCTGAATCATTGCCTCGTCCTGGGCTGCAGCCGCGGCTCGAGTGCCCTCCAACCTCTTCACTCGCTGCTTTTCAAGAGGCCGAGCTGTGCCGATAGAGAGATCCAGGGTCCAGAGTGCCCTCAGATGAAAGAGCAACAGAAGCAGTGTTTGCTGTTTGGTATTTGTTGTGCGCAGGTTGTCATCAAAAGTGCAGGGGTTGTGGTGCAAATTCCAGCCACCAAAGGGTATTCTCAATGCTCATGTTGCATTAACACCCTCTTTGTTCAAGCATCTAATGCCTTACATTTGTTCTTATGTAACTAAACCTGAATTGAACATCGTATGAACATCTTATCTGGTCAGCGAGGGTCAAACACAGAGAATAACACTGATTATCTGCAACAGCTCCGGGTGACAGCGAGTGCCCTAACAATTAACAAAGGGAGGTGTGTGTGCATGTGTCGGGTGGAGGGGGAGGTGGGTGAAGTTTTTCTTTTCTTTCTCTCTGCCTCGCCACCTATCACAATTCATTACTACAAATTAGGGTTCAATAAAATTGCTATTCAGAGATAATTAGGAGTTGGGTTTGTGGTGGCGGGGTCGGGGTCGGGGAGGAGGAAGGGGGGAAGCTGGAGGGTCGGGCTGTGGGTGGAGGGGTGGAGGGAGTTGCTTTCTACATGTCATCATGACCCAAACCAACAAACCGAGGGTCTGCAGCTGGGGCAAGTGAAGTGAGACCCTGATCTGCCACCGAACTCCCCCCCTCCCTCCTCGTATGATGAGAAGACCCCGCACACAAAAAGAAAACACACACTCTCTTTCTCCCCTTCCCTCTCACCTGCTGAGTTGGGAGCTGCTCCAAATTAAACAAATTATTTCAGGCCTCTCTCTTTCATTCTCTCCTCCAAAAAAAAAAAAAAGTGGAGCAACGGCTCACCGACAAACAGTGGTCCCACATAAGGACGGCGGCTAATAAGGTTGCGTCTGTGTGTGTGTGAGAGTGTATAAGTGGCTGCCTGAGTGCAAGGCGAGAGCTGGGGTTATGCCTGCATATGTGCACCAAGCTGAAGAAGGTTTGTATTTCATTAATTAACACTTTCCTGATAGCACAAGCTACCCATCTTCGCATTTGAGAAGGAGTGAAATATTTGTCAGGGTGACAGAATATGCCTGAGAGCAGTTATATTTAATTAAGACACAGAGCTTGCATTTCTTTTGTATCACCGTTATTTTTAATTAGTTGTTTATTATTCAAATATGACAATAAATTGGTCATTTTGGCGTTCGAGCAACATTTCTGCTACATTTAGCTACCATTTTTAAGTCTTTTATTGTGAAACTTACAACAATGACAAAGAGTGCACATAGGAGTTTTCTATAAATAATTAATAGACCCCCTGATTGAAAATATCTGAGTGTGCCATCGAGTCTGTGCAAAGCGCTACTTTAGCGCGCCACCTTCTCAATGTTTTATCCTCTTCCCAAGATTATCCTCTCCAGTCAACAACTCTTTAACTCTCAACAGGAAAGCGGAGAGACTCACAATACGGGCATGATATTTTCAAGATTCAAGTGAATTACTTGCAATAAAAACTGCTTTTTTTTCTGGAGTGGACAAAGAACAAGGACACAAGGAGAGTTTAAAGTTTGACATCTTAGCTTGAGCAGATAAGCTACGTCTTTAGCTTTGAAATTATTAATTATAAATGGTCATTTTGGTATTTCTACTGTTGACTGGTACATTTAAAACAGTGTCCTGTAGCCAGTGTACGGCCTTCATGATAGTTTTTACAGTCAAGAGTTGAAAGAAAGAGCTAAAAGTTTGACATTTTAGCTTGATGCTATGCTAAGTTTGTGGCTTCAAAACTAAGTTTACACAACAATAAAGCAGAAAAACAAATATTTGCTTTATTAAAAAAAAAAATCTCCTTGTATTTTGTGAAGTGATAACAGAAAAAGGACAAAGAAAGGGCCTAAAGTTTGACATTTTAGCTAGGCACCGTGCTAAGTTTTTAGCTTTAAAGCTGACTTTACTCAACGGTAAAGCAGAGAAACAAACAAGGTGTAAACAACAAGGACACAAGGAGAGTTTAAAGTTTGCCATCTTAGCTTGAGCAGATAAGCTACGTCTTTAGCTTTGAAATTATAGTTACTGATTATAAACGGTCATTTTGGTGTTCCTACTGTCGACTGATGCATTAAAACAGTGTCCTGTATCCAATTTAAGGCCGTGATGATAGTTTTTACAGTCAATTTAGCTTGGCATTGTGCTAAGTTTTTAGCTTTAAAACTGACTTTACGCAACAGCAAAGCAGAAAAACAAATATTTTTGCTTTAATTCAAGAGAATCATCTGTATGTTTTTAAGTCTTGTATTTTCTGGAATGGACACTGAAGAAGGATAAAGAAAGAGCCCAAAGTTGGACATTTTAGCATTCTGGCGTGCTAAGTTTTTAGGTGCTCAACAGTAAAGCAAAGAAACAAATATTAGCTTGAAGTAAAAAAAACAAGCTCATCTATGATGTTTTCTCATGTCTTGTCAGAAAAATGACCAAGATGGAGCTGAGAGTCTGACATTTTAGCTTGACACTGTGCTAAGTTTTTAGCTTTGAAACTGACTTTACTTAACAGCAAAGCAGCAAAACAAACATTTTCTTGAAATGAAAAATAAATAAATAAATTACAAAAAAAAAAAAAAAAAGTTCTGTTTCATCTGGAATGGAAACAGAACAAGAAAAAAGGGCTGAAAGTTGGACGTTTCAACTTGACATAGGACTAAGCTTTAAAACTGACCCTACTCAACAGTAAAACAGAGAAACAAACATTAGCTTGGAGTTAAGGCTACAAGAGAATCGCCCATATTTTTTAAGTCTTGTTTTTTCCGGTGTGGAAACAGAACAATGACAAAGAAAGAGCTGAAAGTTGGACATTCCAGCTCAAAATAAAGAGTAGACCTACATCAACCGGGGTTTTAGCTTTAAAAAAACAAGCTAACTTCAGCTTTAAAACTCAGATATTGGTAAATCTTAATTGTACATACATGTACAACAACATGTATCCACTTCATGGCATATTCATATTAGATGTTTTAAGCTCTCATTTATAGTCAAGTCTAAACAGAGCTGAGGGGAGACTGGGGGCAATCGTGACATCTCAGATTGCACTCAAAAACAAATCAGAACCATGAAACGTATTGCGCACATGGTCTGTGATGATCCGTCTCTGCCAGCCACAGGACAAACTAATGTCTCATACTTGTCAGTGCTTTTGGCCAACTCTCATTTTTGAGGTATGAAAAATGAAATGAAAATTCCTCAATTTGTCTTAACCTTTATTGTCTATGATTTTATATACATCTAGTTTGATGACCAGTCTGTCAGCTAACATTTGATATATTTGTCAAATGTTAGCTTTGTTGTGTTTAGCCAGTAGGATAGCTTGTGTAATGGGTGGTACACTGGGGTACAATTGACCCCGACACCATTAAAATTGCACACTTACCAGCTTAAAGAATGTATCCAAATATCTCAAGAGGTTTTGGAGTAATGACATCAAAACCAAAAACTGTTTCAATTGCCCCCGGTCTCCCCTGTTTAGTACACACGCTATCAATAAAAGCTCTAAGAAAAGACACTGCAAACTTACAACCAAAGATAGCACCAAAATGAATACATAACCTCCATGGATTGCCACTTTAACAAGTATTGCTTGTTCAGTCTTAAGCGCTGCTTTGGCTGCTGTTACTGACATTCAGCTGCTCTGTTGAACCTGTCAACTTTAACTCTACTTGTTCTCTCTCTTATGGCTGTTTGTGCCCTGCATCCTCCTCCTCCTCTCTGTCTCCTCCAGCTGTCTGCGTGCGACTCTGGCTGCGGCCCCAGTGCCACTGGAGGGGCCGTGTGAACCGGCCAGTCCGGTCACCTCGCATCAGTGTCGGGCTGGAATGCGCCGTGGCCCTGGCCATGGCCAGGGACACCACTCTGGGGGTTGGAAGGGAGGAGGAGGGGTTGTGGTGGTTGGCGGCTGAGCAGGTGCTCGGTTAAGGGAGGAAATAATGTTGATGTCACGTCCCCACCGTCCATTGTGGTTGGGGGGGACATGGACACCAAGGGACACAGAGAGCCTGTGGGTGTGCCTCTCTAGAGGTCACCATGCCAGATCAGAATCACACTGTGAGCCTTTACTTATTAAGTGGCTTTCTGTGCACCCGGTGGTTAGCCAGCGCTACGCGACAACCAAGCCTGTTCCCTCGCACAAAAAGACCCTGGTAAAGAGATACCAACGTGCTATTGAGACAGCCACTCTGCTGTTGTGTTTCTCCCTGCTACTACCAGCCACAGTGAACAAATATGGCACATGATACCAGAGGTGTAGCATTCCTTCCCCCTTCCCTTCTCCTCTCCTTGTTGAAAGAAGTCCTTTACACACCAAACAGAGCATCGCAGACTCTCTGATCAGCAATTATGCACTTTAGAGGTATTAAATACTGCTGAGGGGGGGGACAGGGGGCCTCCAGGGACCACCAGCAGTCCGTAAATACACTTCTCTCCGGAAAATGAAAGGAAGAGACCTGCCATTTGTAGACATTATTCATGCATTAAATGTAATGCCTGGGTAAAACAATTATGCCGCATATATTTCAGCTTTATTTACTTGCTGTGTCTTGTCTCGTCTGCCGAGCGGCGTGTGTGCACAGAGGATGACAACTCTCCTAAGTTATTTGCTGCGTGTGCGTGCACTCATTTGTGTTTATCAGCTGCCTCTCCTGCTCTGTATCTATATTTATCACCAGCACAGGTCAGAGATCACCCATTTCTAAGTGGTGAACTGGCACAAAAGATTATCATCAATTAATATGCCATAATAACTGGGTTCACTTTCATATCCGCTATATGCATTTGTCTTTTAAAGTGATCCGGTTTGGCAATCTAGCCGCCTCTTCTGTAATATATGCAAATGTGAGTAAAAACACTTTGGATTGTCTCTGAGGAATAAGAATCCATATTGGGATTCATACCAGCAGCGTATTCCATTTTTGGCACTGAGAAAAGTTCTTCAGCAGCCAGGGTGTCTCACCAACTTCATATGTATTCTTTTCATATTGTTTCCCCAAAGTTGTCTTTGCGAGCGGAGAGCCTGGTGAGTAGCCAGAGAGCCCATTATTCAAACCGGGGTCCTGACACCAGTTTTATAGGCTGAATTGCATTAACTGGTATGTAACTCAGCTTCAGATGTGAGGAGGAATTGTTAATGTTCAGCCCAAACTCAGCGGGGCTTTTGCCGACATTGGCTACTCACAGGGTCCTTTAATATGTTTTTCTATGTAACTTTATTCATTCACCCAGCTGCACCGGTTGCATGATAAAGATATCAGCTGTTAGAGAAAGAAAAAAGATGAAAAAAAATCATACAGGTGCATATGAATACTGCTGGAAAACATTAAAGCTGCTTTTTGACATTCAACCTATTTAAAAGTAAAGTACTTTTTTGCTTCAGCATACTTTTCTGAGGTTCAGCTAACACATTCTTGCTCCGATGTTTGGTCATGGACTTTCCACGTCGACATATGACATGCAAGGTACAATGGGTGCGTTGGTTGTTGATGTTCTGGGACACCGTGTCAACTTCTGGCTGTTACATGCATTGCCTGTGTAAAAATATGCTTCCGTTTCCACAGGAAATGTACAGTTTGCATACAATTTCTTTCAAAATAAACACACTACGTTGGTACAACACAATTGACAATTTTTCCTTCTACAACAAATGGATGTGGTTACGGTTAGCCAACACATGCATGTGGTTGGGTTTAGTAAAAAGAATGAACAGCGGCCTCTTGGGTTAAAGGCTGTGGTTGTTGGACACATCCTACTCGGACTTTCGCCGCGTGTTGTCAGGCTGCATTTCCCCCTGCCAATCCCGGGTACCACAATAAAGGCAGCTGGTTGCGTATCATGCCAATGTGAATGAACAGCTTTTTCCAGTGTCAGTGTCTGATGTCAGAAGTCCCGGCCCATTTGACAACTTCGGAGTGAGACTGGGTTGCCAAATAACATCACCTGCGCAAGACGGCAGCAGTATCCGCAGTATTTTGGCTTCCTTTTCCCATAGTGGGAGGAAGTAGAGATGTATCATCCATCTTTATACAGCATATGGTATGAACACAGTTGCCAACACACACGTGGTTGAGTTTAAGCAACGAAAGCATGTGGTTGGGTTTAGGAAAAAATAACAGGGCTTGGTGGTTGCTGGACTCCTCCCACCCACCCTGGTCAGACTTCTGTTGCCTTAACTTTAGCTGTTGTCCTGCTGTGTTTCCCCCTGTTGCCGAAAGTAACTGACCAAGCCCCAGTATTCAGCGACTTTGGAGTTAGACCGGGGGGGTTGGTTTAGCCCCTCCAGAAAGTTCCAATGTCAAATTCAACCAATCCCTGTGAATACTGTGCAACCTTGAAATTTTGTCCAGTCACCACCAACTTGTCATAGTTTGCCATGAGTTTGTCAATCTGCGTTTTTTCATGTCACACAAGGAAAAGAACAGGAGTAAATAATCAAATTATAATGGCTGAATTCCATTTAACTAAATCAGAGTCCTGGTAAAATGTCTGTTGTGAAAATGTTCTATCACAGGACTTCCCCACATAACATCACCAAACTCACTTCCTTGTTTATGGTTGCAACACGAACATCTGACATTTACCAACACAAGAATTACTGCTGAAGACCATGGAAGGCAGTTTGCGGATGTTCTGCATGAAAGCAGGGATAAACTGAGAAAGGATGTCGGGTGACACTTTTTTACCACACACACCAAGCGAATGGCTAAAACACATGAATGGCAGACAAACAACTATGACAGAGTGCATCCAGATCTGTTGCACATACTGAAAGAATCAAGGTTAGTTAGATTAAATATGTGAGATTAATAATGCCAGGGTAGCATGAATCACAAATTTAGATCAGAGTGTTGTCACTGGAACAAGCTGCCTTTGATTTATGATTTTTAATTAGGTATGCACAAAAAACACTTTTACATTTTTTTAAATTTTCATTTCCTGTAATTTGATATGCAGTAGGGATGCACCATATTGGATTTTTTTGTCGATATCCAATATGCCGATATGTAACAACTCATTTGACAGATAACTGATACAGATATTGATATATCCACTTTTTTTGCCTTGCTAATTTTAGTGATCATCAAGTCTCCTCTGTAGTGGAATTATCATATGATACATGCGTACTCTTATCGTGATGGCCCACCAGCAGATGGACACATGAAATACAATACTTTCCAATGTATGTAATATTCATTCATTGTTTAGAATAAGAAAAAGCATGTTGGCCGATTCTGATACCGATGCTGGACTGATGTCATTGTGCATCCCTACATTGCAGTTTTCTAGAAAAGCTGCTGTGAAATCAAGCACTTCAGGCCGCAACCATTCCTGGAGGGGGCCTAAAACAATAGGGCTGCCGTTGGGCCACCTTTGGGGCATTGTTGAACATCTGTGGCTGACTATTGCGGGTTTTTTTCTGCACCTTTCCTGGCCGGTTTTCTTTGAGACTTAACTTTTACACCAACATGGAGTGGGTTTCATTTCAGTTCCTGCACTTAACTTTGAACCATTCTGAGCATTTTTGCAAAAAAATAAATGAGTTTGGAACCCGAAAGTTGGTTGTCAACAGGGTCATTAAAAAAAAAACGGGTTTTTATTAACCAAAAGTGCAAACCATGATAACATCAGTGAGTGTTTCACATTCTATAGGCTGGAGAAAGAGGATAGAGATGGCAACCATGGACAGATCAAGTGGTAAATCGTAGGGGAAAAAAGAGAAATCTTATTGACTGGATAAAAAATCTGTAATGACAGAACAAAAGCTTGCAGGTAACCAATGCAATCCACCTTTTTGCCACTGCTGTTTACTTCTGTTGTGCATTGTACATCCTTGATGACAATGGTTCACTCAAAACTGGTGGAAATGCGGGCTGGTTTGTGAGATAGCACCACGGTTCCAAGAATCCTGACCAGAACTGGTTCATGAAGGAGAGCTAATTTGGTGGAAAAGGGAGATGTATCAGATGCTAAAAAAGGTTCTCTACGTCTTTAGCACACGTCACAGAAACTATGACAACTTTGGCTCTTTCTAGAAGCCAGAAGAGACTCTTCTTTCTTTACAGAAAGTTAAAACAGAATACAAACTGTGGCCTCTCCCCACCACTAGTCAATATCAACTTGACAAAAATAACTACTCTGGCGTATTAAACAAACTCCTGTCCTAGATCAAGAAACTATAACTGTTGAGCGACGAGGCCTCTCCGAAGTGCACTCGGCAGTTAGTGCACTCCAGCTGCACAGTAGCTGAAGCACCCTGGGCAAGAGGGCTTAGAGGATGGCGTGAGTGACGCGGCGCCTCGGCGCGAGAGGGGCGATGAGGAGAGGGGAAGTGACAGGAGACAGTTGCTACGCACTGTGTCAGGCTGGCAGTGTCACACCTGGCAGCTGTCAATCACCACGCTCCCGAAACACCTCGCTCCCTGATATCGCCGGAGCCGCTGCCAAACATGCCTTGAGTGGTGTCATCCATCCACACATGAGCACTGGCTCACTCTGACTGCACTCATCCTGTCACTGCAAGTCAGAGGCAGGGAGAGAAAGAGGGGAGAGAAAGAGGGGAGAGGGAGGGAAGCATCCATCTATTTACATATGGAAAGGTCACAAATAGCCTGCAGGCACTGTGCTAATTAGAGAATGTGGCAAAAAAAAAACTCCAAAGATAAATTGAAAGACAAAAATGGAGAGTTATCTAAGTATGCTGGTGTAATGAAAGTGGGGATAAGGTGAATGAAAGGAGAAAGGAAGTGGCTGAACCTTCCAAAAGAAAAATCTATACTGACGGTACAAACCTGCAACAAAAGGAGCAGGTTGAGTTCTTCATTATTTTATGCTCAGTCTTGGTTGAGAATCGTCGATACAAGTGGCCGACCTCCTGTGGTTCCACCAATGTAGCTTTAGCTTGGTGGTTAGCACAGGTCTTCACCAGCAGACATTGACCATATGATGGTGTTCAGATGACCGGGCGTGTGTGATCTCCCTTAGCCAGATAAGCGAATCAACCTTTATAATTCATTGTGACAAGCTGACAGGGAAAATGAGTGTAAAATTTTATACTTACATGAATTTTTGTGTCAGATCGCCGTCTGTGCACTTGTTTTTCTGCCTGGCCATAGCCGAGGGCTCCTTTCTCCGCGGGCGCTTCACGGACTTTGTTTCCAGGCCTTCAGACACATCGCCCTTCGCCCTAGTGAATTTGCTGATTAATTTTGGATGCTCCCCTTAATTAACACCCCAAAGGAAAGTGTAGATTTCCAAGCCCGCCTTTTGCTGCAGAACAAACAAAATGAGAGAGTCTGAAGAAGGATGACCTCAGGGAGACAGACGTGCTGATGTCCAAAATGACATTACAGGAGCAATGTGAAGGCCCCGAGATGCCGGGCCTAGACCTGGACATGGGCGATGCCTCAGGAGCTCCCAGGCCTTTTAATCAGCGGCTGGAAATGAGCTCCCTATTAGTCTCATTTCATTTGCTTTAGCGTCGGAAGAGAAGCAGGCCTTGCATGATGCCACCCGACGCTTGAAACATGCTGTTCTTGTGCCAGTGCTGGTGCCGCCTCCGGCCCACGGTCATTAATTGGTGCCACTCTCTTACTTCCAGTGAAATTGGCAGATGACGGACAGGGGGCGAAATAAAAATTTGATTCCTTTCTCTTTTTTTTTTTTCCTTCACAACATCAGAATGGGTTCCACTAATTGGGTTGAATGGCGCCCATCTCGTCTTGTGACAGCCACACAGGATGCATGAGAAGCTGCGGGCAGCTTGGAGAGCTCTCACCCTGCCATGCCAGCTCAGAAGACATGCCGGCAGGAGGGGGGGCGAAGTTGCAAAAGACATGCCGAGATAAAAGAGCACAGCCGGAGATCGCACGCTCACTTTTTCGGGGGACCTTGAACAAACAAACTTGCACTTTGTCACGCTGAGGGCAAGAGGATATGCACATCATTGCTCAACCAGAAGGTAGCAAATCAGCTCAGGAAAACACTGAGGGTAAAGTCCTCTGAGACTTCCTCTGCCTCCTTGGCCTGCGCATAGTCAGTACATCACTTTCAATGGGTAATAAAAAGGTTGGACTGCACACAAATAGCAATGTAGATGAATAGGAATGTGAAAAGAATACCAATGACCCTCACAATGCCAGTAACACCTCTTCGTGTGCAAAAAGTTCCATTTTAACATAAGATTCTGATATTATTCCTCACTATTTTGGACCTTTAGAGCTTCATTCAGTCCCTCCAGGATTTTGTGGACTTTTTATTGGATTGTCGTGGCCTGAAATGCCTGACTGCACAGCAGCTTTTCTAAAGGGCTTTTTTGTGAATTTTTTTTGTGGATAATTTATTAAAAATAATTGGCACCTTGTTCCAGTGAGAATAAAACTGCAGTGTTCTGAGTTTGTGATTTATACTATACTAACATTACCACCATGCATAGATTACTGAACAGGCCTACCCGACACAGGCCTAGGGACCCAAGGTGTCAGGGGCCCCTTCTGATCAAGAAAAGACTCCATATGACCACAAAGAGATGTTAAGGAACTACAAAGAGTCACAGAAAACTATAAAAAGTGGCAAAAAGCCACAAATAGACACAAAATAATAATAAAAAAAGACACAAAATCACGTCTGAGGCACAAAATGATAAAAACAAACAAACACAGAATTACCTCAAAGATCAATCAATCAATCAATCAATTTTATTTATAAAGCCCAATATCACAAATCACAATTTGCCTNATAAAAAGTGGCAAAAAGCCACAAATAGACACAAAATAATAATAAAAAAAGACACAAAATCACGTCTGAGGCACAAAATGATAAAAACAAACAAACACAGAATTACCTCAAAGATCAATCAATCAATCAATCAATTTTATTTATAAAGCCCAATATCACAAATCACAATTTGCCTCACAGGGCTTTACAGCATATGACATCCCTCTGTCCTTATGACCCTCGCAGCGGATAAGGAAAAACTCCCCAAAAAAACCCCTTTAACGGGGGAAAAAAACGGTAGAAACCTCAGGAAGAGCAACTGAGGAGGGATCCCTCTTCCAGGACGGACAGACGTGCAATAGATGTCGTACAGAACAGATCAGCATAATAAATTAACAGTAATCCG
>NC_065520.1:2098531-2140156 GCF_006386435.1 Epinephelus moara
TCAATTGTGTCAAACGCCGCACTAAGATCTAATAAAACAAGTACAGAGACAAGTCCTTTGTCTGAAGCAATCAGAAGGTCATTTGTAATTTTAACTAGTGCTGTCTCAGTGCTATGATGCACTCTAAATCCTGACTGAAATTCCTCAAATAAATTATTATCATGGAGAAAATCACACAGCTGGTCTGCGACTACTTTCTCAAGGATCTTTGACATAAAGGGAAGATTAGATATAGAGACATATAACAACCAAAAAAAGACACAAATTGATTAAAAAAAGACACACAATTACTTCAAAGAGACACAAAATGACCAACAAAGATACGAAAAAGACCCCAAAAGGACACAAAATGACCTCAAAGTGACACGAAACAACCAACAAAGATACTAAATGACCTCAAAATGACACAAAATGACCTCAAAGAGACAGAAAATGACAGCAAAGAGACACAAACAACAAAAAAGGGGCAAAACATTATAAACGCTGCATGTTTTTCCTCCTTTGTAGGAGAGATGGTGGGGCCTTTTGCTTATCACAAAGTGACCTGAAGCAGAAATAAAATTACCTGAAAGAGACACAAAATGACCTCAAGATGACACAAACGACCAACAAAGATACCAAATGACCTCAAAGAGACACAAAATGACCTCAGAAAGACATAAAATGTCCTCAAAAAGGCAAAATGACCTCAAGTGAAACAAAATGACCTGAAAAAGACACAAAATGACCTCAAAGAGACAGAAAATGACAACAAAGAGACGCAACAACAAAAAAGGGGCAAAACCATCACAAACGCTGCGTGTTTTGCTCCTTTGTAGGAGAGATGGTAGGGCCTTTTGCTTATCACAAAGTGACCTGAAGCAGAACAAAATGACCTCAAAGAGACACAAAAGTACCACAACGTGACACAAAATGACCTCAAAAAGACACAAAATGACCTCAAAGACACAGAAAATGACAACAAAGAGACACAAACAACAAAAAAGGGGCAAAACCATCACAAGCGCTGCGTGTTTTGCTCCTTTGTAGTACAGATGGTGGGGCCTTTTCCATATCTGCGTCCAGGGACCCACTGCTTCATAACCTGCCCATGGTTACTACTAAGGGCTCTTTTATGCTCAAAGTAAGATAAGGAGACAGAGACAGATGGAAGCCTCTGTCTGTACTCTCGGTTTATTGCATCTGTATTTGTGCACGTTTTCTGAAAGCATATGGATACAGACGAAACAGAGCTGTGCCACCAGAGATTGTGGAGCCAGTGTAACGTAGTTCAAGCGAGACACGACTGTAGGAGACAACGAAAAAACTGAAATAATGGTGGAACGGACGGATCCATAATATATAATAATATATGAAAATATATAGTGAAAATAGTGAAAAGAATTCTCCTGCCACATGTTGGGATGTATATAATGGCCTCAGACCTCACCATCTGCAATGTTGCCCCTGTTTAAAGGTACAATACTATAGCCTCCTCCGCTGTCACCTTTGCTGTTGTGTGCAACTTTTGACTCTGCCCTTTAGTGCAATCTATTGGCTGTATGTATACCATCACATTTGAAACGGACGTATCTTTTTCGTATGTACGGGGAATGTAAATGAGCCTCAGGTCACCATGATTCTTTCAGCAGGTGCAGTAAATCTTCCACCAGTGTTGCACATGGTGCAAAACAATTTACCCCTGCCTTCATGCAGAACATCAGGGGCATGCCTTGCACGGTCTTTAGCAGTAATTTTCATCTGTAAATGCGAAACGTTAGCGTCACACGTCACAACCAGAAACAAGGACTTTGGTGACATTATCCTGGGGATTGCTATGATCGGTGAAACTATGATGATTTGCAAAAAAGTTGGTGGACATAATTGCAAGGTCTCGCAGATTGGTTGGGGATTTAATTGTTTATAGCTTTATATGACTTACGAGCTCTCTGATTGTTGTAGCTTTTTACAGGAGAAGTGAACATTTCTCTGCTGTCTAATGAAAAAAACCTACAGCACAAAAGCCGGCAGGAATTTCCTCTCAATTCGTATAAAATGTGAATTAAATACTTATTACTTACATTACAGCAGACTAATACAGTGTCCAATTAGGGCCATTAAAAGCACATCCGATCCGCCTGCCTCCAATAAAACAGACATGGATGTTTGAGCAGGTCGTCTCAGCTCCACGTTGGACAATTGTCCACTTTGTGTTCGCAGAGATTCGGGGAGGGAAGGGGGAAAAAAAGCAGAATTCCCATTACAAAAGGACAAGAAGTGCAGGTGTAATTGGGATATTTGGGAGTGTCTAGTTTCGGGGCCCATCGGAGCTGCGGTGAAATGAAGCCTGTAAGACTAGAGCATCTGACTGGCAGGAGAGACTGCCCTCCCGCTCGCCCCTGCTCTCGCTTTGTGTCTCACTTTTACTCCTCACCTCTTTTCTTACTTATTTGCTTTACTTTCTCCACATTCTACCTTTCTTTTAGTTTGTCTTCATTATCATCTCTGTATCCGTGACACTGCAAGTCCGTGCAGCAGCCCCCCCGCCTTCTACGCGGCAATGATAGCAGCTTGATCGGGCAGGTATAGGTAACAAATGAGATCAATTAACGTATCCAAGAGGGGCACCTACCTGAGAGTCCGGTTGCACTAAACGATCTCCTCATCTTTTGTTTCCCTCTGCGGGATTCCATTTGCAACCTCATCACTTTCCCGGCCCGAACAACAGGGCCGATTGTTCCACCCAATCCTTAATGGAGAAGGCCCAAGAAAGCCTGGCCTCTTACCCCTGGCAGACCACGTATCTTCACTATCAGGACTCCGACTCAGGACAGGGGGCAACCTCGACGAAATGAATCCTTGCTCCCCGAACCCTCCACCTCGCCACCTTTCCCTCTGCGACATCAACGAGCTCGATTTGTCGCAAATTTGTTTCTCCAGCTCCCTTTAATTGAATGACTTTGGCGCTAACAAGGAGCTGATTGAGCTCAATAATGGCAGCGCTGAAGGCCAGGGCTGCTTCTCCCTTTAAATACACACTCTCTCTGGATTACAGCACACATCTTAGTGGAAGACGGATTTGAAGAGAAGACATGTATGAAAGAAGGAAATGAATGTTGTTTTAGACAGGTATATCATAAGCATCTATGACTGCTGGGAAATAAATGCTGAGCGGAATGAGATGTCAAATGAATCAGTCTCCAAATAGATGTCATACTTTACCAGCTATCATGTGTTTACACGTTTCTGTCTCATCAGGTTTTACCATCATTTTCCGATGGAGCCTTTTCCAATATTCATCCTTTTTGAGGCCGAGCAGCTGACAAATTGACAGTCGCAAATTTCATCCCTCGTAATATTCCAACCAGCTTTGATGGAGAGATGGGATAACTAAGTGAAGGTCTGCAGAGAAAAATCACCAGAGGAGGCTTAGAAATAGGGGCAATTATCATGAGTTAGAGAGACCGAGGGAGCCGGTGATGGCACCCATCGAACCCCTGAGCGTTCGTTTAAATCTGCTTGATGAATGTGATGTGCACCCCTCCTCTGTCCCCCCCTTTTTCAGTCTGTCCACAGCAGTTAGACGGGATTGTTTACTATAACCTTGTAATCAACCTGGCTTGGCTGACAGCTCACCATTACCCCTGATAACAGGTCTGCTGCAATTTGGACCCCAAAGAAAATATATATATTAAAGCAGAAAAAAAAAAAACAGAAACAGCTCAGGGCCCTTTCTGATGCCTTATTGATAGAGCGCCGGCCCCTGTTATCTTTGCGCGTAATTTGTTTTCAAGAACTGTGATTTACATTTCAGTGGGATTACACCTTTTAATGCTACATGCGGGCGAGAAGTGGGCAGCCATTGAATACTCCACATCTCCACCACAGAAGGAGGAGGAGCTGGGGGGTAGAGGGATGGAGGGATGAGGGTGTGTGGAGAGGGAGGGGGGTTCAAACGATGCATTTCCAAGTCCTCAAGTGGAGAGGATTACAATTACAATTAAAAATCAAAAGGCCTGTGTGTCCATCAAACGACTGCCCATAACCCTTTGTGTACCTACTGCCAAATAATTGTGGCTAGTGGAGGGTTGGCAGATGCAAAACGCTTTCCGGGCTTAATTGTGGTGTATTACCGGAGCTTGTTCATCGGGATATTATGCAATAAGTGTTATTTCAGGCAAGGATGCAGGTTCTAAATGGCATGCTAATGTGAGTCTCTTGGCAGCACGTTAAAGAAAATCCATGCATCGCCATTAAAACAACAGCGGGGCCAGTGGCAAAGTTCAATCATCTTGTTTTGGATATCGCCTTGATGTAGTACAACAAGTTCATCTCGACTCCAGCTGCCATGGAGAGAGACTTAACACAGGTAATTTCAAAAGAAAAACAGCTGATGCAGCGATCTGCATACGTTCGTTCGGATCAGAAACTGCTCAGAGAAATCAAAAAGTAGGGAGAAGTCGGTAATTTGGGGCACTCTTTGGCAGGAGAAAACCTAAAATTCTGACCTTAACTGTTCCTTTTAAAACTTATGTATCTTTTCTGTATTTCTAAAGAAAATATGTTGCCAATTAAAATATTTTAGAAACTTAGAAACCCCTACATCACTCTGATGACATGTTCAGGTAAAATGGGATTTTTTTTTTTTTTTTTAAATAATTCCTCAAATCCTGGGTCTTCAGCAGTGGTCCATGACCCCAAGGGGTTCCTTTGAAGTTGAAGTTGACGTTTTTGAAGGGGTTCGTCCAAATTATTGTGTCATAATTTAAGTTTTAACGTTGTTTTTATTACTTTTTAATTTTTTTTCAAAAGTTAAAATATATCTGAAAATACACATTAAAACGAGTCCAACATAATATTAGCAAAAAAAGTTGCCCTTAAAAAAAATAATTTAATAAATTTACAGTACACAGCATAGAGTGCTGCAGGGATGACCATTTTTTGTAGACCAGCACAGAAGTTAGCGTTGCCCTGGTTCCATCGATAAAAATCCATTAGGAGTTTGGATTATTGCAGAAAATAAGCTCTGTAGCAAATTAAAGTTCATGATACTTGCATGTTTTGTTCAGCACTTTTATGATTTTGAAGCCTAACTGCAATTGTCAGAAGTAAAAGCTAATGTTGCTAATGCTAATGCTATGAACAAACTACAACATGTTGACATGACTTAAACGTCGCCACCACGAGGCTGTAAAGCCGCGATTGGCGTGATGACATTGTGTAATTTCATTTAGCTGCTTGTTAGCAACCGCCCTTTTTAAGTCACATAAAAGCTTTAAAATTTATGAAATGGGTATTTACTGATTAACTCACATTGTAGAAGAAAATGTGAAAGTCTCTTTGGCTAATTTCAGGCATCCCATCAAAAACTGATCCAAAAAACTCTTTGACTTCGAGAGCTAGGAGTGCTACCATGCTATCTCATTTCCAAGTTTTAGGGCTCGTTTGTGCACCGCTCCTTAATGGTAGGCTAACTGAGCTTGCTAATGCTGAATTACTGTGTGGCACTTATCCATAACAGTGAGGTACAGTAGTTAACAGCTAACATGCAAGTACTATTGAAACAGTTAGCTGTATTAGAATGGACATTCTTGTGAGTCATAGTGGATTGTTTAATAACTTTTTGGGAAAGAGACTCATCAAGACACCACTTGTGAAAGTGCAGAAGCTAACACACCTGGCCATGATACTGCTGCTGACTTAGAAGCCACAGGCAAGCGCAAACAAGAAAAGACGCGGAAATATTCGGAGAATTATTTCAAGTGTAACTCAGTTTTATACAATGTTAGTAGTAGGGGGTCTTTGATCTGAAAATAAAAATGGTCTGTCAGGGCCTACATTGCTAATTTCTAACAGTGCAAAGGCACTGTGATTGATTCAATGTTCATTCCTCTGGCGTTAACATCACAACCTAATGACATCATCACAAGTGTACAATGTGATGCCAAGGAAGAGCCTTCACTTTGTGCTGCAAAAAGAATAAATGGTTCTAGTTTATTTGACATCAATATAGTTAGGATTACGCAAACAACGATCTCCTGCGGCCATTACGGAGAAACACCATGTTTTCAATGCACATAAGGTAAGGTAAGGTAAGGTAATGACATCATGGTGAGGAAGACTTTCTGCTGCAAAAAGAATGAATCCTCGAGCTATTATGGTTCTTATTGTAGGTTGATTTTAACAGGATCATGCCAACAACAATGGCCTGTATGTCTACGGGACATACGTTCTCAAAGTGTTCATTTCCTGCATTCTGGTGAATTTTCATGCACCGATTTGTGCTGTTCCTGCATCAAGTTATGGTGTAAATGTCTTCAGTTTTGTTAAAAAGTCCCATGCTATTTTCAAATTCACATGTTTGAAATATTGAGGGGGACACGTCCCATGCGTCTCCCCAAAATCTTCACCTATACTTTAAAATATGGTTAAAGTGTTATGTTGCAGAATTTGTTAAAAATAACTGAGATGTCAATAAAGAGTTGAACTAACTAAACCCAACACATTTTACAAGGCTGCACACTTTGTACAACTGACATGAGTCTTTATCACCTTAATGTATAATTTACAGTGTAATAAATTGCAGGTGACTGCTGGAAGTTAGTGTAAAATAGTAATGAAATATGGGTCTTTTCATTTCTTCTCTATAAATATGAGTCTCCACTGGTACAGTAGATGTTGAATCTGCCCTGCTTTTCTACTTCCACCAACACTCTGCACAGCGCCAGCACACCACCCCCTTACACGCATCTTAATCATGTGCATTATTTCAGTAATTCACATCACAACATTTTACATAATTCTTTGTTTATTCATTTTCTCAGACAGTCAGCGAAATTATGTAAAACACGCTCTCAATGGCACTCGGTGTGTGTAATAGAATGCAGATTTCATGTTATTCTAACACGTTTGCTTACTTGGAGGCAAAGTGTCCCATTTAAATGAGAATTACACTTAAATGTCACATGGGTTTATCTAAATTTATAAACAGTGCATTTATTATATTAAATTTGGTGAATCCTAAACATGGATTGCGGGAGCTCGGATGAGAGACGTGCTCCGAGGGTTATGACTTACTAATGCCTATTTAAATTGTAAACGCTTCCTTTCTGTTTTATTTACCCACCATTCTCTCCCCCAAGATGACATGGCACCTGAAGAATTGCTCTTTGAATTTTTTCCCAGCGAGGCTGCCATTGAGACCGAGAGAAACATCATTTGCTTTTGTTACATTAATTCACTCATTAGCTGGCAGTTTGAAACCTGCAGCTCCTTGAAAGGGCTGAGATAATGCCATTTCTGCCATTCATAGTAGCCCAGTGTCTCCTGATAGCCGGCAATCTATTGCCTAATAATTTTCAGGCCAAATTATAATACAGGAATCCTGATTCAGCGAGGTAAAAAAGGTGTGAATGCAGTAGTGAATGAAGAGGGAAAAAGCCCCTCAAATGTCTTTTTTTCAGAATGGCAGCAAAACAAGGAGATTGTAGAGGAGAGGGAAACTCGTTTCCCTCATCAGTGGCCTTTGTGCGCCTTGAGTCAGCTTTCTGAAGGGAAGATGTTTGAACTCAATCATCACTGGCTGTCTGTGCAGACACACACCTCGTTCAGTGTGGGAACATTGTTAAAATGCTCCGTTTAGATATTAAAAACACCATAAATGTCATTCATTATCAGATTAAATAAAACAATTCTGCCCTTTTTTTTTTTAAGAATGTAGTTTCTGACAGCATGCACATTTTCCCGTCCCATGCATTTGCATTAGCTCACACCGCCTGCCTTGTATTTCATACACACACACTGAGGATTGTTTCCATATGGGACAGCAATATAACAGCAATAGGGTACATTAGATCTCTTCCATACAGATGTTCACCCCAATTTCTGCAGCAGTTCGGTCCATCTGTGTTAACAGTGGAGCTGCTTAGCACACGCCTGTGTGAAGGGAGGCATATCAAGCATATGGACATTTTACAAAAGGTTACCCTGCATAAATTAGGTTGAATGGCAATCTGTTGAGGAGAGGTGGCTCACTGTGAGTACTAGGTGGTTGCGAGTAAAAAATGGATAATAAAGGCATCTGGTTTTAGAGCCATTTATTAGGGTGGCCAACACAAAATGACTGTTCTGCTCCAAAATGAGATATCCACTGTTTAGAAACAGACTTTATTATTATTATTTTTTTTATTTCTATTTTTTTTGACCAGCAGCTAAATAAACCTGTAATTAAGCATCTGGGAATGCTACAGTTTACTTCCCTTTCAATATGTTAGATGTTAAATAATAACAACAAACATTTATTTTGAATATCAGCTCTTAACATATTTTGAAAGCTTAAGATTTGTCAAATTTTACCCAAAAAAGTGACATCAATCACAATCTCAAGTGTTAATAACAGCCACATTTAATTAAAACATGGAAAAGAAAAACATTTTTGCTTAATTCATGTATTTTTCTCCCCCTTTTACCATTTTTACTATGACGTACTTTTTGAATCAGAAGTATAAGATATTTTCAAACAAAAGTGTTAAATCCTTAACAAGTTCCCATTATTATTTTGCACCCACAACTTGCTGATATTTCATGAGAGAATCAATGTATGCAGGCGACACTTTCACAGCAGGCCGAGCTTTAGATTTTTATCACATCTTAGAGTGACATCTAGTGGCTGTATGTCTCATGACACCACAATCCTAGATGTAGTACATAGTGCACCAGACTCCTGTTTAAAATGTGTTCTAAATTACTTTTCTCAGCTAAGTCCCAGTTTTCTGCCATTTTCTGCTTCATAATGTGTGTTTCTTGAGGAAAATACACAAAGCAATGAGTTCCCTAAGCAATTCTTCCCCTCTGCGGGGTCAGGAACATGTTAATACAATTTAAGATATAACCTGCAACAATTTCCTACTATCATACTCTTTCCTTTCCTGTTGTTTGTTCCTGGTGTTTATCCCAAGCGTATCTTCTCCTTCAAACAACTGCAGAGTTTTCTCATGCAGCAAAGCACAACTTCAAGATTTTGAACTTATCACGCATCTGTTTCTTACCATTAGTTCCTGTCCCCCTTGAATACTATCTAATCAATCCAAAATACCCTTTAAAATCTCTAAAAACAACCCTTAACTCATGCACAGAAGCATCATGCTAACCGCCCTTTAATACATCCACCAACGCCTCTAATGCATTCAGTCTAATCTGCCTATGTTTGCTCTCATGTGTGAGTTACCTTCATCATTGTGTGGGTGGTTAAGATTGATTAACAATAACAGCAGCTGACTAGGCAGGAATAATTCACCAAAAACAAAGCGTCTGTGAATCAAGAACGAGAGACGGAAGGAGGGGAAAATGCCGCGTCCTATTTTGTGGCTAATTGAAGCTTTGTAACACAGATCTGGGTGAGGGGGGGGGTTCAAAGGCGAAGGGCTGTCCGAGGACAACACACGGTGTTGTTTTAGCCTTTGATGTGTCCTACTCCTTCTGCTTTGATACAAGAGGTCAGCGTTCCTGGTCAAGAGGGCTCACTGGACACAACAGGCCTCTGGAGAAAGGAGTGGCTGGGTCACGACGGTAAGACAAGCAAGAACCGGACACCAAAGCGCTGAAGTGGCAGAGACTCATATTCATGCAGAGATCACACAACATGTACAGTAGCTGTGACAGTAGCTTGTCTCAATAGAGCACTTTCAGGTGAATCAGCCTCGTTTTCTTGTCGCCATGTTGGAGGACTGAAGACAATATGCAACTCTCCAAGACAGGCTACAAAGTTTAACAACAACATGCAGCAGATATGTTGGAACTTTATAATACTTTATGTTTCCACAACACTGGTTAACACAAAAACCCCCTGGTTGGGGTTAAAAAAAAATGCTTGGGCTTAAAATACCTCATTTTGCTGCCATGATCACAGCTGGAAATACAGGTGATATCTTGCTAAAAAACACCCGCTTATGGTGACAACATCACAACTGGACATGCTGCCAACTTGATGCTAAAAAACAACTGCTTTTGGTGGCACTACCACGGCTGGAAATGCTGCCGATGTCTTGCCATAAATACCTGCTTTTGGTGGCACAACTGCCACTGGAAATGCAAAGCTGGTTTATGGTACCACTACCACAGCTGTAAATGCCACTGATGTCTTGATGAAAAATACTTGCTTATAGTGGCACAGTTGCTGCTAGAAATGCAACTGATGTCTTGCTAACAAACACTGGTTTATGGTGGCACAATTTTGGCTGGAAATGCTGCCAATGTCTACCTAAAAACACTCACTTTTGGTGGCCCAGTTAAAGCTGGAAATGCCGCTGATGTGCCTGCTCTTCCTGGCACAGTTGCCGCTAGAAATACAACTGATGTCTTGCTAATAAATACCTGTTATAGTTGCACAGTTTCGGCTGGAAATGCTCCCGATGTCTGCCTTAAAAAACACCCACTTTTGGTGGCAAATAGCTGCTGGAAATGCTGCCAAAGTCTCACTAAAAATCCCTTGCTTTGAGTGGCACAATTACAACTGGAAATGCCACCCAATATCTTGCTAAAAAAACACTTTTTGTGGCACAATTGACACTACAAATGCTGACAATATCTCATTAAAAACAGTTTGGTGATTGCTGGTCTCCAACAGTGGTCTGCAGCTTGGCAGCTGTCTTGCTTCAGTGTCGTGCCACCCACCATCCCCACTTCCTCCAATGAAAACTTTTCCTAAAGTTTTGCATCAAACAAGAAGGAATTCCTAGCTCCACAGTAGCCTTTCACTCCAAACTCAAGGCACTGTTGTGTGTATGGAGCCATTTCCTCCAGCATTCACAGGTGATCTGTATTGACCTGAAGTGAGTGATGCCAGCAACCTATTGAGGGTGAGAGATAAGGACGCAGGAAGATAGATGCTCCCAATACTACAATTCCTTCTCCTCCGCCTCATAAATACGTCTTTGGCAGAACTTATAACCAGTGACACCCAGTCGAACACTCCCTTTAGTTGTGTAGCAGAAGGGTAACAGCCCTTAACTCACCCTTCCAACGTCTTTTCATGGCCAGCCCTTTTGTTCTTCAACATAAAAGGAGAAGGCTCTACATGGAGAGGCAGGGAGACACTTTGAATAACATGCTGATCAATAAAGACCATCAAGCATGGAGGTTATGTTGGGTAATTTAGAGTGTGGGTCGTTGGAGTGTCATCGATAGTGCTCATAGTGAGAAAGGGTTCACGCTGTGGGTCATCCTACACCACGGCTGATTTGACCACATAAGAGTGAAGGTGCAGTTATGTCAGGCCGGTGACACAAATGTTCTCTTTGATGGCATTCAAAGCTCGGGAGGAACTTCAAGATGAGCAAATTGTCTTGTAAGTGGAAGGTTGATGGTTTGAAGAAATTTGGTGGGAAATATAAAACTAGAACCCTGAGGAAGGTGCTTAACCCAGGTTGCAACTCTGAAGTTGCACAACCAAATCTCTTATGATAAGTTAATGTCAAAGTAGTTCACAGTAATCTGGATGATGTTGAGAATTAAGGAAGTTAATTGAAGTTGCATGTGTAACTTTGTGACCTCTGCTAAGGATGTTTTCGGCTCGGTTTGTCAGCAGGATGATGGTAAAACTACTGGCTCAATTTTCATGAAACTTGGTGAATGAAATTAAATACATTTTGGACAGGTCTGAATCATGGGGCACACACAGGAGTTCTCTTTTTCCCCATTTCCTTTTACATTGCAAGATAGGGCATGCGCTGTTAGAGTGCCCCCTAGTTTGTTTGGTTGTTTGTTGGTGTGTTTTTCTTGCCTAGTTTTCATGAACTTTGAAGGGTGTTGCATGGGCTAAAGACAAGCCATCAAATCTGGGAGTGGATCCGGGGGTAACACAAATTATTTTTCACTTTATTAACGTTTCAAGAAAGGGCATTTGGCCGTGGCATTTTGGTTCGGTTTGTTTGTTGGTTTGTAGTAGGATTATAGATAACTACCACCTACTTTGTTAGTTTTGATAAAACTTAGTTTAAGGGTTTCTTATTATTTTGTCTCTTTGTCAGCGGGATTACAGGAAAACTACTGGTCCAGTTTTCATTAAACTTGGTGAAGGGGTGTAGCATGGGCTGAAGAAAATCCCATGAAACTTCTTCTGTTAAAGGTATGTTATGCAGGATTGTTGATTCTGTTTGTAAAAAACACTCTCGCCAGTGAAACTGAAAGTAAAAGTCAACCTCAGATCCACTCTTGTTTGGCATTTCACCTTGCTGTATTTGCTCTTTTTGGTGCTGGGTCTCTTGGATGCCTGCTGCTTACGGTCTGGCAGCTGGTGCTACCTTTTTATAAACTTCACCTGAGCACTGCACGCCCACAAATGTCCTGAACACAGAAAATAAGAAGAAAATAAGAAAATAAAGGCAGATGGCAGATTCTCTGCAGAAAAATACACATAAGTGGTGATGAAGAGGGATTACTTCTCTATGAGTCTACACATTGTTTTGGTTTTTTTAGGAACATCCTGCATAGTATATCTTTGTGAGAAAGGGCATTTAGCCGTAGCATAGGTCTGTGCTCTTTGAGTTCTCTTCTAGTTTGTTGGTTTGTTTTTGGTTCAATTGTATGTTTGTTTGTTAGCAGGATTCCGGAAAAACTACTGGCCTGATTTTGATGAAACAGGTGTAGCATGGGCCAAGGAAGAACCCCTTAAATTCTGGAACAGATCCACATATCTAGATCCGGATACACAAATTATGTTTCACTTTTGTTAACAATGCGAGAGGCGGCATTTGGCATTGTCAGAGGTTTGTGCTTGCCCTTGTATTTACTAGCATTTATTATTTCGTCTTTTATTTCTTCTTCTTCAAACAGCAGCATCTGTGACATTTAGGATTCAGCTGTACTAGAACAAAAGTGTGTAAAGTGTCACTTTTATTTTGGCAAATGTCTTATAGGGATGCTTGTGTTTTGGTGATGAAAAAAGAAAACACTTCAAGAGTTGGCTCAGATTTTCAATGCCATGTGACCTGTAAGAGGTAACCAAAAAAGGAGACTAAACGTTATGACCTTGTAGTTTTACTTTAAATTTAAAAGTCAGTCAGTCTTTAGGCCTCTTTGAGTGTCTACTGCAGGCAAGGTCGGCTGAGTGCAGAGGATATCAGCGTTATCGCCTGCTCCTTTCACTCTCCCCATGATGAGCTGTGCTACAGAGTGTGTTGTTGCCTAATTCCCTCTAACTACAGCCCTGTGTAATCACATACCCCAATTAACCACCTCGGCTCCCCGTTTCCTGCATCGTGCACGCCGCCCCGTCTTCTCGCCACACCGCGTAATTAGCTTTCATCTGAAAATGAAAAGAAAGGAGCACCTCAGCAATTGTGCAGCCACTCTTCTCTTTCTCCCCCGTCTCTACCCATCTCTCTAGCACTCTACTCCTCATATCATAATGGCCTGCAATTTCAATCAGATGGATTTTTATCGCTGACACTAAGAAGAATTGGCCCTCATCCTAGTCCCTCCTTCCACCACCCCCAAACAAGCAACCCGCCTCATTTGATAGCTTATGCTTGTGAGACAGCTATCAAGGAAAGTCCTTGTTGTGACTGGGAGGTCTTAGTTTGATATTTACAAAGGATTTTATTCCCTTTTGTGGATGTGTGCGGCATACTAGAAGGATCAGGTTCGACATGTTCCAACAAGGTGTAGTACTAATTAATTTACATCCACCTGAATGAGAATAGGACGAAGCAATTCCATTGGAGAATTTTGATTTTTCATTTTGTTGGTTGTGTTTAATTGTTAGATTTAGAAATTAATAAAAAGGCAATGCTTTTCATTTTTTAAATTTGTTATTTACATATTTTTTATCTGCCCATATGCTGTCTGTGTGCAATCTGTACCATTAATGTCTGGCATAAAAATGTCTTGAATATTTTTTCCCCAATGAGTTAATCAAGAACTGCGAAAATTATGTGCCAACGACCTTTTACTTTAACCAGTAGAAACCAATCGTCACACCTTATTTATCTTTTTTTTAAAGATTATTTTTGTGGGTTTTTTCCTTTTAATGAACAGGACAGTGAGAGAAATGGGGAGACAGAGAGTGAGTGGGGACTGACATGCTGCAAAGGGCCGCAAGCTGGAACCGAGCCTGCGGCCGCTGCAGCAAGGCAGTGCCTCTGTACTTGGGGCACCAGCATTATCCACTGCGCTACCGACGCCCCATCTTATTTATCTTTTACATTAAGACTTAGATTCAAGACATGCAACATTGCACTGTATACGGTACAGTACTTAAAAATGACAACACAAAATGAAAGTTTTAATAATTTAAAAGCATTATTATTATTATTTATATTAGGTCATGCACATAAATGTAGCACTGCCAGAGTGCACTGGAACAACAGTCCACCACTTTCTTTTCTGACATTAGCATCGCACTGGTTCCCTCATCAAAAAGCCAACAGGATTTTTCCATTGGATTTTGGATTATTGCCGAAAATGAGCTCTGTGGCAAACAAACGTTTATGACACTTTGTTTAGCAAGCTAATCTTCAACAAATGAACACCAGTTTCATGAATATCAAAGCCTTAATGCTATTGCCAGAAGTAAAAAGCTGACTGTTGTGGAAGTTCAACTTAGGACCCAAATGTAAACACAACCTGGAAACTGAATGGTTTGAGGCAGTTTATTGTAGTTTGAAGGAGTGGAGCTGAAGGCTTGAATGAAATGATGGCTGAGGTGGGCAGGGAATGGTTTAGGCTGGATTAGTGAATTTGACACACACTACTAAGTGTGAAGTGTCCAAAAAGAACAAAAAGACAAAGTGTCAAAAACTAGAAGTTGGCCTTAGAGATGTTTGCACCACAGAGGAGACTGAATGCTCTGGAAGAGACTGGATGTCTGAGCTGGGTTTTTTTTTTTTACTGCAGTGGCTTGATTGTAGATAAGGTTCAGATGTGCAGGTTCAGCAGCTGCTGGCACTCAGGAGGATTGGCAGGAGGAGGGAACCAGGAGGCCACGCCCAGCGAACACACAGAGACAGGGCCTGTCCCATTACACTTATGCACTTGGACACTTGACGTGCGCGTCCATGTGCTTAGTGTAAGTGCGCAAATGTATCCCATTTGTACGACGACCAAAAGTGCAGTGCGCTTGATTTGTACTTTAACCACACTTGCGGTAAGACCGCACCTGAGCGGTATTTGGCCAAGTATAAATCCCACAATGCATTCCACAATGAGTTCCACCAATGAACTAAAGAAGGAGAAGCTGGTAAAGTCTGCCCACTATAGTTCAGTTAGTCTGCCATCGGGATCTCGACTGAGATGCCGCCGAAGAAAGTTCAATGTAAGAAAAATGTTTTATAAATTCAACTTTATATCATAGTCCCGTTCATATCATACCTTCATGGTACATGCTTTGTTAATGTGTCTGTGGTGCGGAAATTCACATCAAGCTTTGCCCTGGAATTATTTACTAACGACAGAATTTATCTGAAATAGGGACCACGGAACAAACGTTCCAATTCGGAAAACGATTATCTGTTTACCTGGGCTAAAAATACTGCAGCTGATGGATACAGGTGAGTAGTTTGCTCCGTCATTTCTTTTGATAGATGTCTTTATTTCGAACATGACAAATATTACAAAACAGTAGTTAACTTATTTAACCCTACCCCTTTTATTCACTAGTTAATAATCTTTAACTTTACTTAGATATCCAAGGTAGTGTTATAGGCTATATGCCAGCATATTAACTGACTTTCTTAAATGCATGTCATAGAATTATCATGAACTGTTCATGTACCAACATGAAAATATATTCATATATCCATATACATACACACATCAGCTCAACATAAATCACAGCTGCAGATCCCTGCTGATTATCCACACCTTTTTTCATCCCTACATGAAAATTATTTCTTTACACCCTTTTCTAAACTGGATCATGTTTGGATAATATTTTTGTTCCCGGAGAATAACATCCAATGCTCAATGTAAGGGGCGTTGTCAAGTCTGTCCAAATTTTGTTTAAATATCCCCGCGTACTTGGCCACTTAATACGTGCTTGAACAATATAGGCAAATGTATGTTCAGTGTGGCAAAACGTCACCAAAGTGTGTGCGTAACCAAGCGCACTCAGCCAAGTGTGGAAAAATGGGACAGCCCCACAGACTTAAAACAGTCATGAGACACTAGGGGTGTTTTCACATATAGTCCTTTTTAAAAAACCGAACTCAGTCCTCTTAAAGTGCACCAAAAAGTGGACCGACAGAAAAAGGACTCACACTATAGCCAATATATATATATTGACATAGTTTTGTTTTTACTTTGATGTGGCACTGCAGTGTGGTTATGAAGCCCTTCAGAGGGGTCTGAGTTCTCTTGGAGTGTTCACATATGCCCAAAAAATGTTGATTCACCACTCTGAGTCCGCTAAGAGGGCTGAAAAGGACCAAGTGTGAAAACACCCTTGGAGGGGGACACAGGAAACACAAGGGAGAGGTAAAGCCAAAACCCTAACAAACATCAGGCTATAAACAAACTACACTACGGACGCATGGCCTAACGTCATCACAATAAAGACTGTAAAGCTGTGATGACATGATGCTGTTCTGTAGTCTCATTTAGACACATGTTGGCAACTGCCCTTTTTAAGACACAGAATTTCAAAACTCATGAGTGGGACATTTACTGAGATATCTTATGCCTCTTAAAGGGACATTGTGTAACATTTTCAGGTGTTTATTGGCAAAAATCGATGTCTGCATTCATAAATATGTCATCACTGGTGTACTATTACCTCCACCAATAATCTGACTTATTCTCGTAAAAGCAGAATTTCGGATTTGCTTGTACATTGTGCGGGTAAGTAGTCTGGGGGGTTCCATAATGTTTCGCCATCTTGAGAATACATCCACCAGCAAAGGACATACAGCCCCGCCTTCGGCGTTTTTGTTGAGAGCCAGGCCAGCGCTGCGTGATTGAGAAGCCGAGGGAGAGGAGCAGAGGCGCTTCGCTACTACCCCGGCACTACTGCAGCATAACAAAGTCCCACTCTTTGAGCATAATGCAGGATCATGCATATGAAGCATCACAGGAGACGGAATCCCTGTCACCATAAAAAGCGTAAAAGGGATCAAAAAGGCAACGTGACCAGCGAATTCAAAAAACGAGTGTCAACATCCGGGTAGCCTTTCCCAGGTGGAGAGAGCTGCTGAAGGAGAAAGGTAATACAATCACAGGCCAGCGCCACTGTAAACCAGTGTTAGTGGCGCTGGCCGCTAACAGCTGTTAGCCGTTAGCTGTTTCAATGGCGCTGGCCGCTAACAGCGGCTAACAGCTGTTAGCGGACAGCACTGCTAACGGCTGTTAGCTGCTGTTGGTGGCTGATGCAAGAAGAGGGATGAGGTGTGTGAGGTTGAGACACTTGTCAGTTGTCATAAGACAAGACGTGATTGGTTTGTTTTGATTTACACCTGTCCCAACAGTCCTACGTTGTAAACACAGCCAGCATGGTGAGGAGAGGGTTTCTCGCGTCGCGTGTGTCTGTGTAGGAGCCTGAATGAATACTCCATGAAGTATCGGATGACATGCTTTCATCAATGTTATCATAGCTTTTTGGTACACAGTGGCTACTTTTGTTGCAATACGTTTGAAACAGTGAGGTGCTAGAGTGCGCTATCCGTTTGAATGCAATATATGATTTCAACGTTAGATGGGAGAAATTCCTACACACTGTGGCTTTAAGCTTGTGTTAACCACAGACTTTATTTCAGTCATCTAACCAAAAACCCATTCAAAAAACCCACTGACTTCAAAACGAAGGAACCGTGAGTTGTAAAATGCTAATGCTAAAATGCTTTTTTTTAAGCACTTGATGATCCAATCATCACTGAAGCATATGTCAAGAAAGAGAGCCGATAAAAACAAATCCAATCATCTAAGTTGTCATATTTCATTTGAGGTGTGTTGACTATTTCACTACGTCAACTCATGCATTGAGTAATATGCAAGAAAATATTTAACCTTAAAAGCTGCTAGTAGCCTTTGCAGCCAACTGTATACTAAATATGTATCACTCTCCTCACTGTTTTTTTTTATTTGTGATGCATTTGAGACACAGACAAAGCCAGCCTGTTAATCTCGGCCAGCTTGTGCCTCATCCACAATGTCTACAGGAAATGAAAGCTTGCTTTGCAACATTTTCATAGTCTAGCCCAGTGTTTTTCAAACTTTTTGTGGCTAAGGCACACCTTTATTTATAGCTGTGCACAATAGCCTCATAAAGTGTTGTCACTCTTATCACGACATAAAAGTTTGTTTTTATTTACTAATATCAATTGACAACCAACTATTACTCATGAAATATTTATTAACAAAATTATTCAAGGGTTCATTCTAAACATTTTACAGAAACTGAGTACAACACACTGCATAACCAGTACAAAATGACACCACAGGAATACAATACATTTACAAAAAGGCCGGTAGTGCCTCAAGTATCACCTCGAACATCACATGACTGAAACATCGGATAAAAACAATCAAAATAACATGTAAATTCATACAACCATACTTGTGCATGCATGCGCTCAATTCCTAGGTGTGGTCCAGCGCTTCAACACTACTTCATGCATACAACTCATATATACTAACTATCAGAGCGTAAGAAGAATCAGTTTCCTTAAATAGATAACTGTACTCATGTGTAAGAGCAAAAGGTCAGATTTGTCATAGTGTCACATCGGCCTTCAGTCTGAGTAAACTGCCCCACACCGAGCGAAGCTTCGAAGAAGAAGTGAATATTTGCACTGATTGTGTGACACGAGTGCTAAAATAATGTTTACAACTGATGACCAATTCTTGACTCCTGACCTAACTACTTTCACTTTCAGGCCCATGTTATGCCTTTGAAATTATAACTGCACAGTTGCATTGCCATTCAAGTCCAGAGTTTAACTTGCTTCAAGTTGAAATAAAAAGTTTGTCACTTAGTAAGACAGACTCTGTCAGCTCACTGTTAGCAAGAAGCTTCCCTGTAGATGAAAAGAGAGATGACATCATTAAGAACTTATCAGCAGCGTGAATGCTCCTCACAGGTACAGTGGTAATGTGACACCAACACCACACTTAGGTGTCACCAGGAACAGTTCCAGCCCGGTGAATCATTGTTCAGTCATACAAGTGAGCAGCCTGTTAATGACACGGCCCTGACATTTAACATATAATAAGGTGTTTCATCCTGATCTGCTTCAGAGGCAATTTACAGGACGAACGAACCCAAGACCTTTTAGCTCTAAAACACGGTTGTCTGAATTCCTGGTTCTTGCTGCTCTTCTTCTTTCCTTCTCCCTGTCTCTTTACCCCACCATCCCCCTCCCTCGCCTCTCAACCTGTTTGTTCTCTTATCTCTCCTTGTCCTGAACGAATCGATGAGGCGCTCGTTAGCCCAGGGATGTTCATCGGCGAGCGCTTGCTCGGAGAAAAGATTGGCCTAGAACTGAAAAGAAAGAAGAAAAAAAAAGCGTGTGTGGATGGGGCAAACAGGGGTGCACTGTGCAGTTGAATGCATTCAGTAGCCCAGCATGGACAATGTCTCCAGAGGACCCTATAATGCTTATTATCAGGTATAATGTTTCCATGTTCACCATCAGTTTAGCATGTTATGCTAATATGTGAGTAGCCTAGTTTTTTTGTGATGTTTTTCTTTAAGCAAAACAGTTGCCAGAGTAAATATTGACATTGTACATTTCTGCAAGCCACGGATATGTTAAATGTATATATTATCATGTTGCAGATAAACGTCACATTCCAACAACGCTGTGGTTGATGTGTGGTTAGGTTTAGGCACAAAAAACAAACACTTTTGATGGCACTATCCTGGCTGGAAACACAGAGATGTCTTAATAAACTACTGCACTTCATGGCACTATCCTGGCAGGAAATGCAGCAATATCTCAGGAAAAAAAAAAAAACACTTTTCATGACATTGTCCCAGCTGAAAATGCAGTGATGCCTGGGTAAAAAAACAACAGCAACAGCTGCTTTTTGTGGCACTATCCTGACTGGAAATTGGGCAATGTCTTGGTAGAAAACAGCTGCAGCAACCACTTTTTCATGGCACCTAGAGACACAGTATTATCTTAGTAGAAAAAACAAACAAACAAAAAAAACACTTTTAATGACTTTCCCAACTGGAAACACAGCGATGTCACTCTTCTAAACGCTTTCCAAGCAGGTAAAGCAATGAGTAAAAAAACAACCCCCTTTAGTGCCACTACCCAAACAGTAAAAAAAAAAAAACTTTTCGTGACACTGTCCCGGCTGGAAATGCAGTGATGTCTTGGTAAAAAAACAACTGCAACAACCACTTTAATGGCGCTATCCCAGCTGAAACTCAGCAATGTTTTGGTAGAAAACAACCACAACAACCACTTTTCATGGCACCATCCAAGGTGAAAATGCAGAGATGTCTCATTAAAAAGTAGCTTTTTGTTGTACTAACCCAGCTGGAAACACAGCAATGTTTTGGTAACAAACAACCGCTTTTCATGATGCTATCCCAGCAGGTAAAGCAGTGATGTCTCAGTTAAAAAAGCAAACACTTCTCATCTGTCCTGGCTGTAAATGCAGTGACGTCTGAGTAAAAAACAGTTTTGTTGTACTATCCCGGCTGGAATTGCAACAATGTCTTGGTGAAAAACAACTGCTTTTTATGGCGCTATCCCGGAAGATAAAGCAGTGAAGTCTCAGTAAAAAACAACTGCTTTTAGCGCTCCTATCTGGCAGGAAATGCAGCTATGTCTCAGTATAAAAACACTTGTTTGTGACACTGTCTTGGCTAGAAATGCAGTTACACCTAGGCAAAAAACAACTGCGAAAACCATTTTTTGTGGCACTATCCAAGGTGGAAACTCAGTAATGTCTTGGTAGAAAACCACCGCAACAACCACTTTATGTGGCTCCATTGCAACTGGAAACTCAGCAATGTCTTTTTAAAAACCAGCCGCAACAGCCACTTTTTCGTGGCCCTATCTCAGCTGGAAACTCAGCAAAGGCTTGGTAAAAAACAGACACAACAACTGCTTTTCGTGGCACTATCCCAGCTGGAAACTTGGTGATGTCTTGGTGAAAAACAATCCCCATTAATTGCTTTTAGTGGCACTCTCCCAGCTGGAAACTCAGCCATCCCTTGGTAAAAAAAAACAGTCGCAACAACCACTTTTCATGGCACCATCCAACCTGGAAATGCAGTGATGTCTTGGTAAAAAAACAATCGCTTTTTGTGGTACTATCCTTGGTGGAATCACAGCAACAACCATGTCTGGTGACTAGGGCGGCAGTAGCTCAGTCCATAGGGACTTGGGTTGGGAACCGGAGGGTCGCCTGTTTAAGTCCCCGTCCGGACCAAATATGGAGCGTGGACTGGTGGCTGGAGAGGTGCCAGTTCACCTCCTGGGCACTGCCCTTAAGCAAGGCACCCTTTAACTGCTCCACTTTGTGCATGTATAGGTCCTGTTTGTGCATGTGTGTGTCGTTTGGACTTATGTGTTAATGACAAAAGAGTGAAAAAATTGAATTTCCCCTCAGGGGGATTAATAAAGTATATAAATTAAATTAAATTGAAAAAATTAGAAAGCCTCTGGAGAAACAGCAACAGGTCATCACAAAACAACTGGTTTTGTTGTTTCTCTAACAGTGGTCAGTGTTTCACAGGCATCCCGCCTCAGTGACATGCCATCCACTGTCTCCTCCAACTCCCAAAGCAAAGTCATCTTAAATACTATGTCACTTTAGAAACATTTATATGATACTTATGAAACATACCAATGCAACATATCCATGGTTTGCAGGCGACTGGGCTGATTTCAGTCCTAATTTCCTGCTGAAAAATGTGAAAAAAGATGGTTAGTGATGAAGCAGTTTTGTCACATTTCATTAAAATAATGTTTTTTCACTCACTTGCCATTTCACATGAGTGGATCTGGCTTGCAGGCTCTCGTACAAACTAAATATCGCTTCATCAATGAGAGGGGGCAAGACGCGAGAGGCTGTCAGAGCATGAATATGTATTTCAAGTTGAGGAAAAGGAAGTGTTTATATGATCATTTGTTATTTCAACACAATTTCCACTGAATAATGTTTCCATTTGGGTAGATAATAACATCCACAAACTTTCTGCAAGTACAGAAGTGATCTGTGTTCCTGCAGTGATCAAGAGCAGACATGGACAGATGGACACGAGTGTGCTAACACGCCCTGAGACACAAACTACACTGCCTCTGATGTCATTACTTTCCTCACAGAATGAAAAACAATGCAAGTAAACATATTTATGCAATTGATACGCTCTTTCAGTTTCAATAGATTGTGTTTGCAATGCATTCATTTTTCATTTCTCTCTTGTCATAATTTATACAGTGGCTTGCCATATCTTGTGTACTGTACAGAAACACTTTTGGAGAGCGAGATCTATTTATGAGGTGTGTGTAGGAGGGTTGATCTTGTGTTAGCCTTTGATATCATTCAATCAGCGCTGAGTAAGTGGGATGCACATGTAAAGAAGGGCTTTCTTTTGTTCCCTATCTTTTAAGTCTGTCCAAATCTGACATTTCTGGGTGTACACAACAGCTGGTGGCCGTGTGTAAAAATCCTTTTGAATATTGTCTGTGTCTATATGGCAACTTCAGGCCTCACATATCAAAAACAAGATTATATTGGAAGTGGGAGTTTAAGATTAGCACTCCTACCCTAATTTGGTGAATACTGACCTTGTTGTATATAAAAGAAAAACAACCCAAAGTAAGAGAGGCATCGTTTTAATTTATAAGACAAAAGCAAGTGATTACTGCATACGTAGATCCACTACCTGGCACATCCACATGAATATGAAAAGCCACAATATCCTCACTTCCTGTAGGCATAAAAAGTATGTGGACACCCAAACATTGCATCCATTTGTAATTGCTAAACATCTCATGCCAAACCCATGAGCTTTAATATGCAGCTTTAACAGCCTTCACTCTTTTGTGAAGACTTTCCACAAAAGTTTTGGTGTTGGGCAGTAAGGCCTGGCTTGGGATCAGCCTTCCAGAGGTGTTGGATGGGGTTGAGTTCTTGGCTCAATGCATGCCAGTCAAGTTCTTCCACACCAAGCTGGGAAAGCCATTTCTTTATGAACCTGTACTTTGGTTTGGGCACTAATCTTTCCTGTAGCAGCTTTAAAATTCAGAACAAAGTTTCATTTTATAGTCCTTTTTAAAGGTCCAGTGTGTAGGATTTAGGGGGATCTATTGGCAGAAATCGAAAATAATTTTTATGACTATGCTTTCATTGGTGTATAACCACCCGAAACTTTTGGTATAGTACCTTTAGAACCTAAAGTAATTCCTGCGGACATGTACCCAGACCCAAGATCTGTTAAATTTCCACCGCAGACGGTACTAATAAATGTGGGCAAGGTTGTTTTCACTCACTGCTCCGTCCAGCACTCACTGTATTTCTCATCACTACTGACATTGAGTAACATCTACATTTTATTTAACAGGCTGCAGTGAGAGTCTCTCTCAATGGGGTATTTAAAAACAGCAGGTGTTTGCATTGAGTCCTCCTACTCAGGCAAATGCAGGGGTTTAGTGTTGCCGTAGCCAACCAGAACGAACTTTTTTCACCAAGTGAGAATTAGAATATATGCAGTTCACATAACACGGTCGAAATTTATGTACACATATATATATATCAATATATAAACACTTGAAGATCCACTAATTACTAAAAGTGTGTGTCATCCAAGACAGACAATAAAATCTAAAGTAATGGTCAAAGTTGTCATATTGAAATTTGGGGTGTGTTGATGGACTCACATCGTCCACTCATGCATTGAGTAACATTTCTGTCATGGGTATGATGTTGTGACTTTGAGCCTTCGAAGACAGGTTCATTCCCAAGCGCTTAATATGACATGCCGAAGCCGAGAGCAGGTGAATCAGTGGCATCCGCTGAAATTAATTTTTCTCAGTTTATAGCTGCTGTGAGAGGCAGCAAAACATCCTTTCATTTTATAGTTATAGTTTATTAATGTATGCAAGACAGTATGAACAGTGGTTTCACAACCTTCAAAACAAGCCACACCTCAGCCCAGGGCAAGAGTGACGGTTCTCCATTGAACAATCAATGGACTGCAGTGTTCACAGCTCCACCTTTTAGTACCAGATCTGTGTGCTAGGTACCCCAATAGAGGGATGACCAACAATGGGGACAGTAAGGAACAGTTCCATTGGTACCATCCACAAGTTTTTACGATGGAAATGGGAAAATGAGTGCCAACCTAAACTGAATGACTGAGTTCTCCTACATGCTTGGCACATGGGAGAAGTCTCAGTTGGTTGCAACCCCACCACTACAAGCCACTAAATCCTATACACAAGACATGTAAGTATCAATCTCAGAACAGCTATTGGTCTGATGATGACAAACCTCTGGGGGCAACGGACAATATTTCGGGAGATCTAGGGTAGCCAGCGGATATCCAGTCTAGTCTTTATGAACAAATATATGCATATGAGTGCAGATAATTTTATAGAAAGCTAATATAAAGCTAAATCAATGTTGGATAATAGCTGATGGGTTCTACAATCGCATTTCAGCTGCTCAAATGTGACAAATCCTCGACTACAAATGGACTACAAACAGAAACCAGAACACTTCTAATACCAAAATCTTGTCCCACTGCCATGCATACCAGCACAGAGATTATGAAAGTATCAATACATCACCACAGCAATCATCAAGTGTCCAAGAGACCATTGTCTTTGTTCAGGTCTGTCCTTAGTTTTCATGAAGTTTTTTGTTGTTTGTGCCTACAGGTGGAGTTAGATCCCACTCAGCTCCAGTGATTGCCTCGGCTGGGCCTGTAGCCAGCATCATGGCAAGTAACAGACCCTCAAATCAACACCGTCTTGGCACCAGAGTGACGGCAACCCCTCTCGCCTATGAGGTTTGCATACAGAGGAAGGGCTTATCCTCTTAATAAATAAACCTGGAACCTAAAAATCACAGGAACACAGGAGGGATCATTGCTGCACTGCACTGCACTCCCCACCTCTCCTCTCCGTCAGAGAGGGATTATCCCTTTCACTTAGTGCACACGGCGCTAATTTCTCCTGCCAGGTTCAACTCCCAGAATGCACCAGGGAGATTGGCTGTCTCTGCTTCTTTTCTTTCTTTCTTTCTCCTCTCTCCTTGTTGCCAGTCTCTCTTGCTCCTTCACTCTCCCCTCCCCTCCGTACCTGGCTCCCTGACTTGTTTTATCTCTCTGCTGGTGGGAACACAAACCCCAGTGATTCTTACTCCTCATCCTCTTCTTTGATGATGTTTTACAAATTCACTTGGCAGGCTACAGCAACCGTCTTCCTGGGACTCAAGACTACACGCGTGTGCCTAAAAACAAGATTAAGGTGCATACCTCTCGTAAAACAGGTGTTGTCAGCATCTAACAGGTTGAATTCTCTTTTTTCTTACCTGATTCAATCCTCATCTTATGCCTCACAAGACAGTGGATACTGGTGTTTAGCAGCAATGAGACTGAGCGGGGGTTTTGTTCACAGAGACATTTATTCCTTTAAAGATGCATCAGCTGCACAAGTCTGACTTCCTTCACAACCCAGAATAAAGGTTGGCATTGTACATTTCTGCAAACCACAGATATGATACATTTGTACATTTCATACATGTATGTAGATGATATGTTTAAAAATGTTCCTTTACATTTCAGTTCTCAATTTTATGTTGTCAAAAATGCCGTGGTTAACATGTAGTTAGGTTTAGGACACTAAAAGATTTAGTTAGGAAAACATCATGTTTTGGCCTACCCACTTTTGTTGTGACAAATACAGCTGAAAGTCTCATTAAAAAATAATTGCTTTTCACTACAAACACAGCTGGAAATGTTCTAACTTTTCATTACAAATACCCACTTTTGTTTGGGCAAATACAGATGGAAATGTCCCAACCTCTCCTCAAAAACGAATCGCTTTTTCAATGCAAACACAGCTGGAATTGTCTTGACCCCTCATCAGAAAATACCCCCTTTTGTCGCTACAAACACAGCTGGAAATATCCCGACCTCTTGTTACAAAATACCTGCTTTTGTAACAAAATACCCACTTTTGTTGCGACAAATACGTCTGGAAATGTCCCAAACTCAGTAAAAATACCAATAATTTTTGTCTTGGTAGCCATCTTGCCTAGGCATCACACCATCCACCATCCCCTTCTCCTCCTGTTGAGAAACTGGCACTCCTAATATGAGCTACATCATACGTATGATACTTAAATGTAACATAGCCGTGTTTTGCAGACACGTACAATGCTAACATTTTTTCTAGCGACTGCTGTTTAATTCCAAGTAATAGTTTTATCATTTTTTTAATGTTAAAAAATATTTTACCTGCAACACTATTGCAAAACATGTTTTCTTTGCACATGTACTTCATAAAGAAGAAAAAAATACCTCTACTGAAGTTGTGTGAGGTCAGACAGTAGTGTGTATGTACAGAAGGCAACACACTCACTCTTATGGAGAAAGTAGAGGAACACTGATTGTCACCGACCCAACTAAACATTGCACTGCATGTCCCATCAACCCCAAGCCAGAAAAGCACCATCCATCCAGCATCAGCCATATGTAGACTTCTCAGTCGATGCATGTATGAGTGCATATAAGCTTCATGGGAGTCAGTCTCCTCCTGTATAGGCTATAGACAATATTGTATGTTCACACCACCAACTTTCTATCACCTTTCAGATGTATGTGTTTGTATCCTCTGTGTGTTTACTCAGCTCAGTCTCTCACCTCCAGCTAATTCTCACACCCTGCTGATGAATTCCATAGTGCAGTACATCAAGCTATAAATCGTATAAGCCCGAGAATATACAGTGGGTGTCACAATTTTCATGCTTGCTCAGCAAGTCTGAAAGCAAATTGCAAGGGTGAGTGCAGACAGCAAAGTAAAACAGACATTTGACAATCCATGCAAATCCTATGGGAATGTCATTTTTTTTTTATTAATCTATTTTCTCCATTTTATGTAATTACTTTGACTGTAATCAAGGCTACAGCTACCAAAAGCTAATGTTGCTCTGTATCTACAGAACGTGTAAACTACAGCCCCTGAGTGGCCAAAATAAATCAGTTGTTGCAGGTAAATTTGACTAAAATTAAAGATCCCCTCAACTAAAAACATGTTCCATTAATGCTAGACTTCAGCCTACCCAGTTTAAAGTCACCCATCGCTTGTATTTCTCCAAGGCCAAACTGAAAAGAATATGTCTCTGCTACATGTGACAAGTGTAAGTCAGGCATGTAAATACTTGCAGTAGCGTGCCTGGAGCAGATGACGATATAAAGCAGGGGTGTCAAACTTGTTTTATTTCATGGGCCACATACAGCCTAATTTGATCTCAAGTGGGCTGGGCCAATAAAACCATTGAATAGTGAGTAACATCAGCTCCAATATCTTCCCTTTTTTTGTGTCAAGAATACATATTGTAGACATCCATCCCTTTATAAGACAGGTAAACAGCAACTGCAGTTGGTTCGAATCGAGGTCGGAACACGTTCTCACCAGAAACAAATTGCACCAGGGTTCGTTTGTGACTGGATGGAGACCACCTCTTCAAGAAGGTCTATGTCCGGTTGTTTTGGTGGGATTGCTGTGTTCACACCTGTCCTAATGAACCGCACTTAGGGGGCATACAAACTTCAGTTTGATTGGACCAAACCAAACAGGGCAGGTGTGAAAGCACCTTCAGTTTAGTCATCTAGTGGGCCGGATTGGACTTTTTGGCAAGCCTGTTCTGGCCCATGGGCCGTATGCTTGACACCTTCGATATAAAGGAATCAATCACACTATTACATCATACTGTAGCCAGAGTAGAAATATCTGTTTGAAACAGAGTATTCAGAACGGACTGAGGCGTGAGGTTTTTGCTCACAGGGAATACTTTTACATGCATTTACCTGATTATTTGAAACTCTGCCCACACACTTACTATGAACATTCGACATGGTAACACTATTTATAAGAAATAAAATGTAGAAAAGCATAATAGGTCCTCTTTAAAATATGTCTGGAGGGAAACTTTTAGTATTTTCCCATCTGATTTATCATTAGTCAGCTTTATTTCTATGGCCCTGCCTGTAATAGACACAAAAATCTAGCATGCAGACCTGCTTTATTTTTGCAAAGTCATGATACATTTAAAGTCTGAAATGACAGTGGTGAATTAAAACTGCGAATGAAATGATGGGCACTGTCTTTCAGTGTCACCCATGGCTGACCTGACTTTTCTCCCACCTCTTCAGGAAGCGTCTTCCCTCTGTGCCCCCCTTTCTTTTCCCCTCTCTTTGTAAACCTCTGTACGTGAACGCGGCAAGCATCACAAGTGTTGCCGCTGCCGCCACCGCCGCCGTTATCCCGTCTCCCTGGCTCACCGCAGCGGCTGCTGCTGCTGCTGAGCTGTTTGTTTAGGAATCTGGGCCCGAAAATTGTATTCCATCGACCATGCTCGCTATCAACACACAATTATCTGGGTTAATCATGTGGAACTGTGGCAAATTCACCTGGGGCTCAGGAACTAATGACATTCGCGTCTGGCCCTGCTTTAGTGAAATGGCCCCAGCACCTGCAGCAGGAACACGGAGATTGCCAAAGAAAATTTGGTCTCATTTCGTCCTCCTCGACGCCTCCCCCCCTTTGCAACCCCTCCCCTCACCCCCCTCACCCTTTTCTAACCACCGCCACCCTTCCCCCTTTCCAATCTCTCTGTCTCTCTTCCCATTTCCATCCCACTTCGCCCCCAAATTTGTAAATCTTTCAGGTTTCCTCCACTGCTCCTCCTTTTTTTTTTTGTTTCTCTCGCACCTTCTTCTCCTGGCAAAAGATGGACACCCACAGTCGCACCCAATCACAACGGCAGGGCGAATGTCTATCTTCTCGCCTCTTGTATAATTTCTAGCTTCACTACCTGTGTAACACCTGAACAGTAGACGGTGGGAAGTGACGATGTGATGTAGAAGATGATACCTCGCGACGAATTTGTGACTTTGGTTCCGGACAGACAGCGACTTGTGTTCTCGCTGTATAATTAAAGAAAGTGATTGAGTGCAGTCAGCAGGGTGTTGATGCTCTTTCTGCATCACACTTGCTCTCTTTGTCTTTCTCTCCATCACACACACTCAATCATACACACCACAGAGTCATTTCCACCAACTTAGAGGAAGTAGAGGAACTCAATGCTCATAATTATACATCAATACAAACATATGTTTCCCAATCACAGATGCCATCCATGTGTGAAATGGGTGTCACACCGTTGGAGGTCTCATTATTTGTGAAGTGTGTGTGTCTCAACACTTTGGCTGTACCACCCACACCGGTCATAGTGACTATGTAATATACCTCCTCTGCTGATAATCTAAGGCTTTTGCATGCTGGGCGTACTGTACATGGAATTGTATTTCCAACAATCCTTGCACGACATGAGGTGCGAAACAAATCCTTCCTTCCTCGGGGAACGCATTGGTCAATGTAGATGGAGTTATCATTACACTGGACAGCAGTAGATGAGCTCATTGGGGTTGTTTTTCACACCTTTCATGCTCTTCGGTCGTCTTTTGGTGAGAAATAAATGACAATTGCTGTGGTGTTATAACACAGAGCTTGCCTCGCTGCCCACTGCAGTCACACTTTGAGTCGTAGCCTGACTCAAAGGACACAGACTCCCAAGCTCTCAAACTCTGTGACTCAACCATTGCCATTTTCAAGGAGACACTGGAAGATCAACACCGGGCTTGCTTGAGGCTTGACCACTTCCATTTAAGACTGCATAGTCAAAGATTTTTCATATAAAAATGTAGTAAATTCTGCCAGTTTGTTCAAATGAAATGTTGGTGTAAAGCATGGACATTTCTTTGCTTAAGTTTTAAGTAACAGTAGAGCCAAAGAGCCCTACACATCTCGGGGTTGGTGTGTTTAATTTGAGTTGTGGTAAATACAAATTTTTTAGGCGCCATTTAAGCACAATAGCAACTTATGTGATCTGGACATACCAGCATTACAGTGTATTCAGACCATATACTGTATAGAAAGATGGGCGATGTATCTCCACTCTGTCCCACTGTACAAAATTGAAGCCAAAATATCCCAGATACAGTGCTGCTCTCTTGCGTTAGGGATGTCATTTAATAACCCGGTCTCACTCCGAAGTCGTTGAATACCGGCGCTTGGGCAGTGACTTCCCGCGTCAGACACCTACAAAAAGAGCCATCCTTTCATATCAGCATGATACCTGGCCGTTTGGTCGTGTCATGGCGCCCAGCAGTGTCGGCAGGGGGAAACATGGCCGGACAACAACAAAAGTTGAGCAGGCGAAAGTCCAAGTAGGGTGGGCAGAAAGGGTGGCGGATGGGTCCAACAAGCACTAACTTTTACTTGAGAGGCTGGTTTTTACTTTCTGTGTGACTGTAAGGCCAAACCCTGTTCTTTTTTCCTCAACCCAACTACATGCTTTTGTTGCCTAAACCAACCATGTGCGTGTGTTGTGTGTTTGGGTACAAGTAATGATCACACCTGGTGCGTACTGTACCAGAGTACACATGAACCATGATTGAGACAACATTTTCAAGTGGACTCAGGCATTGATCGGCACACCTTGCCCGAGTACGATACAGTGTTCACATTTATCAAATGAACTGGACTTTTGAGTGTACTGAGATTCAGGCCTGGTTCATCGAAGTTCCCCTTTGAGGCAGGACCATTTCATACAATGTTAATGGAAAGACAATGGTGTAGAAGGGGGTATTCACAGGCCTTTTCTGTCCGTTTACAGTATATCCACCTATCAGCCAAAAAGTCATTGGAATATATAGGAGAGTATACCCACTTTCTTCTGGTTAACCTACCCATCTACCTAGTGGGACACCCACTTGATCAACTATTGCTACACCACTGGACAAACAGTGGGTGCAAATTCGCCTGAGGGTTGAAGACACAACACTATACCCCTACATTATGCTCTTCACCTTGCTTGTGACAATAGCTCGAACTGCTAACCATGTGCAGAGGGGACCATATGGTTTGTTTACACGACTCCATATTCAGCATGTTCTCACTCCTAATGTGTGAAACCACCACTTTTTCAGCGACTTCAGTGTTATAGATAGGTGCAGACAGGCACCTTTCGCAGTGGTATGACACACAGTGGGTACGTCAGTTTTAGAGGCTGCAGGCAACAACCCAAGTCATCAAACACAGCTGCTTGCTTAGTGGACGTTGAAGTCAAACACCGACACAGAGAGGCACCCTTCACACCAGTATGACATGCCTTGGTCAATGGCAGTTTGTAACACTGTTGGCAACAACTGTAATATAAAGAGCAAAAAAGCCTGTATACGGCATGTGGGATGGAAGGTAGGAAGGTCAAACAAACTCTGGACTTTCACCAAGGAGCCTGCTGTTTAGTAATTGTGGGAATTTTCAGGAATTCAAGGTGTATTACCTACATTGTAAGTTCATTCTGGAAAAAAGTTACAAGCAGAAACTAAACATTTCCTGTAAAAATGAAAGTGTATTATGAAAAGACACAATGGATTTAACAAGCATGAATTCACACGCTGTCCACGAATATCCAAAACAGACAAAGGCTGTTAGCTAGCGCGTCATATTTTGACGTGTTTGTCCATTGACAAAGTGGCGGTATTTGATGAGTTGGGATGAGAATGTGTTGTCATATTAAAGTTGCAACTTATCACTCATTTGGAGCCGTCAACATAAAAGCAGCAGCTGCCTCACTGAGCTTCAAACAATACTGTCTGCACTCGTGTCTCATGTTTGCACGCAGACATATTTCTGTGCACAGAAATGTATTCCAGGCCATGATTGTAGGGCTAATTGAAAAATGTTCACCAAAATAATCAAATTTAAAGCTTAAGAATGCATTGGAGCCCACATAAGAAGCAGGGCACACACACACACACACACACACACACACACACACACACACACACACACACACACACACACAAACACGGGGAGCTTGTTGCTCTGGAGTCTGTGACATGGTTTAACAGTCTCACAGGATCCATAAAACGCCCCCGAAGGCTTCATATAATCTCTCCTTTTTTTCCCCTGCTTAATAGGAGATAATACAAGTGCGCACCCCGATGAATCAATATGCAACAGCAGCTTTAGTTTGATAATTAATACCAGTGTCGGAAATAGATTTGTGATTTGGCAGGGCAGGTCTGATATGACTCTGGTCTCCCCTCTCCCTCTCTCCCTCTCTGAACAGCCAAAGTCCCCGTTCCACTCTGTATCCACATCCCATTGAACTAATCTCATTCATTTTTTTTTCCCAATAGCGCTAATTCTTTGACTAAAGCCTGTTATCTCATTAAAGGCCCCGCGATGGGATTCGATGGCATCCTGACATCTGTATTCATTCCCCTCGAAATTAGTCCTGACACAAATTTAATGAAAAAACACTCAGAACAGTGGAGATTAGACGTCATGCCAAGTGTCACAGAAGGGAGGAGAGAAAAAAAAAATCATCTATTTAGTTTTGGTTACATTTTTGGAAGGGTGGATTAGCAGCATAGTAAGTCAGTGTTTTTTGACTGTCTACGTTACTCGCTTGTTTTGACTCTTTTACACTCAATCCATGAGTCGGATTGAGATATTGAGGAGTGTGCAGACTTTCCTGATGGTATTTTAACTGTAATAATTCAATATCAAATGCTTTCAAGGTAGAGGAAATGGTGAGGTGAGACAAAGACGAGCACCCCTGGCCTTCAGTAGATAAACCCAACAAACTGAGGACGCACGGGAAGTGGATTCCCCTCTCCAACCACCTAACTTCCCACCCCGCCCCTCGCCTCCTCTTCATCTTCTGCTCCTCCCCCTCCTCCCCTCCTGCGCCATCGCCCTCGTCAAAAGCCCTGTGTCGGTTGCGGCTGCTGATAATTCCTTCTGTTTGAAAAAAAAAAGAGAGAGATGAAAGCGTTCATGGATGAAAGAAACTTGGATTTAATCTCTCTTGCCGTCTTTCGCTCTCTCTTCCAGTACACGGTGTTGATCGTTTTCTTTGGGAAAAGAAAAAAAAGGGGGCGAGGAATGAGGAAGAGGCAGAGGGAGATGGGAATGAGGGGGGAGAAAATGGAAACAGGGGGTAAAGTAAAGCCCATTTGGATCCACGAGGCCCAGGTGAGGCAAGGTGGTGGACTGGTTCAATAGAATCAGTTTACCCTTCCCGAATGTACACACGGTGACCTGATGAAATAGTGGCCTGGAGAGGAAAGAGGCCAAAGATAAAGAAAAGCCATCGTTTCCTCCTGTGCCTCATTTGGCCCCGCCACGATAAGGCCTTCAGCTCTCAGGTATCTGTAGTCACAAGGTAAGAGGCCTGTCATAAAGGAGAGATAGAGCGACTACAGAATGGACTGTGAGAGGACAGAGGAGGAGTGAATGCAGGGCTGTAAGAGGGATACTCACTCATCATGTGAAATAAGACAGAATTAAGAGCTCAAATTGAATCCACCTGATGTCACTCTACAAAAGACATTTGCCACCGGGCTGCACAACTTTTCTCGGGGAAACCTTGTAATGCATATGTATTATAGCTGCAGTTGGCGATGTTTTAGTGTAAAAATGCACCCAGTTTATCCAATTAAATCAGTAATCAGGGCTGAAATAAAGACATTTGCACAAACATATTGGAATTAATTATGAACAGCTGCTGGAATAATGATCTGTTGACCATAGGAACTGGTAAGTCAACACAGTTTGCAGACTTGACTCCAAGCTCTGTTGGAGAAGCTAAAGATTTGGCAACAGTCTCCACATTTTGCTTAATGATACATTTTTAGGAAATAAATGAGATTTAAAGAATCATAATGTTTTTTCCTTGTTTTTTTTTAAAGCTGGAGTGCAGGAGTTTTACATATAAATGAAAATCCATTATCTTACATTTAAGCAAACCGGCAGTCCCCATGGCTGAAAAATGAAGCCAATATGAAAGTGCCAAAAACTGCAGTTCCTTTAATGGCCACTTGAGGCTGTCTCTAAGAGTGAGTCAATCCTCAAAGACCCCCATGTTAAAATGTCCAACTTCACAGCAGAAATCGACATGTTTACAGCCTGGTAAAAAACTGTTTTGGTCTCTAGAGCTAATTTCAACATGCATGACAACTGTATGGGCAGCAATTATTTATATAACTCACCCATTTAAATTTCATTAAGGCTTAAAGTTACACATAATCAAAGGCAGGCCACATTGTGTGATAGGCTGTCTGTCTGTAGTGTCCTTGGTGTCTTAGTAAATTCCACCCCATGCTCCTCCATAGCACCAGCTTCTCACCTTAATATCTTCTGGCTCTAAAACGCCAAGATGGCAATGGCCAAATTGTCAAAAGCTTCAAAACAGGAGTCCACAGACCAATGAGTGATGTCATGGTAGCTACATTCCTCATTTTTACAGTCTATGCTTCAAGCCCTTGCCCAACAAGTTCACACAATGCTGATTAAGGCCCCAGTCAGACAGACCATATTTTGGAGGTTGCAAAACAGGCAGAGGGCACTTGCGGACTGGACATATAAACTGAGATCTGTGTAGTATAGTGTCGATGACCTCACATAAACTCTTATTGTGTAGATGATCTGGCATGACTTTAAGCAGATGACCTGACATGACTCCAAATTTGGGTAGGTGAGGAGAAGCAATTGTTCCCAGAACTGGTTATCGGAATAACGGGAAACAACAGCTTAACTGACACGAAACACCTTTTAATGTGTATTGGAAAGCTTGTAGGTGTATCAGCTGATACTGCTTGTTACACTGTAAATTGTCATGATGTACTAATTCTTTAGCTTTCTCTCAAATGAAAATCCTCAAATGTCCAATCCTGTGTTTTGAGCCTCTTTAGGTACTTGAGACCTTCAGAAAGAGGAGAAATCACAGGGAGTACCACCAGCTGGTCCAGGAGCTTCACCTGGATGATCATCAGTTCAAGGCTTATTTTAGGATGAGTGTGGACATTCTGACAATCTGCTGTCAATACTGGTTGGTAAAACGTTAGAAAGTCGTTAAGTTGAAAATCTCTTAAGAGATGTCTTGCAGCTAACGTTAATACAAACCATGTACACAACCACTTGTTGTCATCGCCAAACCAAAGGCCACCTTTCAATTCATCTGATTGGACAATGGTATAAAACGCCAATCAAGTTGGGCGCTTTTTCTGCTCTGAGTTATGTTTTTTTATAAACTCGAGGCGTTCAGGGTGCTCCTGCAAAAACGAGAGGCACATAGAGCACATAAATGCAAGGTGCTTAGCAGTGGAAAAGCAGCAAATAAAATGTGTCACTTTCATTGAAAACAATTACAAAGAGTCACTCATGCTGCTAAAATGCATCCTGTTTGACTGACTCAGCCTATCACCACCAGGAAAAGCTCTATGTATTTCACAGTGCTGGAATTGTGGTGTCTGTGGCAACTTTCCCACACAGACACACCAGAAGTGATGCGTTTTACGTCAACCAGCCAGACCTAAAGGGGGCAGGAATGGGAGAGAGACCATAAGGATGTAGCGGCATCTTGGAGTGTGGCGGAAAATCCAAAAAGAGAGAGGATGCTCCAGAAAAAAAACAGAAAGTTGCAGTTCTGAGGAAGGCTTAAAATACATTTCAAAAAAGCAATCGATGGCAGGGAGCTCACCTGCAGGCATATGCAATCAGCGTGCCAAACAGTGTTTGTGTAATTACTCTCACTGCCAGAAGGGGGAGACAAAAGTCCCAAATTTCAAACAGATATGGCATATAGGAACATTTTCATTTAATTACATAATCACAGGTCTCTGATGGAATGCAAACTCCTATATCCTGCACAGTGGCCCCAGATGTTGCATCTGAACTAGCTACGACTTGACATTGGACAATATCAACATACATATTACCCAGCAATCATCAGCACAAATTTGTATACGACAAAAATACCAAATACAAAAAGCCCCCACTAACATTTCATCGCCTTGTGTGCTTACACCCTATAATGGCAGCCAAGGTCGCAGAAAGATACTGTGATGCAACTGCAAAACCTCGACAATTTTCAAACTCTTACTGTACTCGGGGAGCACAGCGCCAGGCCGCAGACCTCATTATCCACCACTGACTGGGCTGAAAAGATGAAATGGAAGGTGGGGGGGGTAGGCAAAGACAGACAGGAGGAGAAGAGGGTGAGGTAAGAGAGGAGGATCTGTCAGCACAGACATGGGAAATGGAATCACCTGTGACTCAAAATGATTTTAATGAAGAAAAAGAAGAGGGCAAATTACAGAAAAGATCAAGTGAAGTATAAAAGGAGCTCTCATTCTGTGCCCTTGGATAATAGAACTCATCAGTTAACTTTTTTCGTTTCCATAATTGCTCATTTAGATATGAAAACCTATAGCCTATAGGTTACACAACTTATAGTCTTATTCCTAAATTAAATTTCTTTTATAATCGCAGCTTTTAAGGCCACAGAGAATGACACATCTCAGCCCAGCTGCTCACCATCTTAGACTTTTTTTTTGTTGAATTGTTGTAAGAGCGCATCATCAGCCCGAGGACACCAGCATCCTTCCAGGAGGGGTGCACCGAGGTGTGGGGGTGTTGGATTTTATAGCCCGCAGCTCCCCAGCCCATCTCTGCCAGCCGGGGCAAGGAGAGCCCATATGGCAGCCAAGCGTGGCTCCGGCCAGCTCGGGCTCATATGTATGGAAAACAAGGTCTGGAGAGGGAAGTCACAGGGGGTCACGCTAGTCAGAGAGGCAGCCCGAGGTCCTGGTGCAGGTTAGAAGGTCTTGGTTTGGGAGAAGAGGCTAATTTCTTCTACTTGGCTGAGCAAAGGCCTGAATAATTGCGCCCCCAGGGTTGGCCTGTGGGTAATGTGGAGGTAGAGCAGAGTGTACCAACGAGCAGAGAGCGGGGGAGATTCAGGGAAGGCGGTGGGATCAACGAAAATGTTGTGTCCAGCTTTCAGTGAATGCTCATTATATTTGTTTTTATATTATGAATGCAGAAGCATCTACAGTATATGCATCATTATTTGTGCTTTGCACCACACCATGTGCTTGATTCAGTGACATTATATGCATACATTAACCTGCCTATATGCTCATTATAGTTACATGCAAGCAACATCAATAGCATATAGTGTGCAGCATTACTGAGAGCACAGAAGGTGCAACCGAGACATGTTCAGATTTCCAAATCAGTCTTCACGTATACTTTTTCTAATTATAGACGGATTTTAAAATGTTAAGAAATAAATAATGAGCTCTGTGATTTAAGTGCAGGTGAAAAATTAGCCATTTTTTTCCCGTTTTGTACATATGATGACTTAAAGCTGCAATAATTCAGTCAGCGCTAAAATAATGGCTATGATAAGAGCATGTGAGAGTGAGCCTGAACAGTAAAGTAGTGCGCCATAAAACCAACATAACCCATCTGGCCACCAATGTCGTTCAACGCTGATATGTGGTTGAATTTAGGTTTTGACATTGGGTGACCAAAGTTTAATGTCAGGACAATGTCTAATGCCAATGTCAATTTGACATAGAATACTGACAACAGATGATGTTCATATTTTGTTGGTTTTAAATTGTGTTGTTAAATAACCAAAATTCAGCATCTTCCAAATATCTTATGCCAACATAATCTGGACGTAGAATAATGATATTCAGTCGTTATGTATGAAGAACAAGTTTAGGTGATAGTCGTGGATGCTTTGTAGCAACCTGTCGGTGTGTTTACAGCAGCTTTTTAGGCTTCGAATGTGGGTGTTACGGAACGACAGTGACATTCCTGCTGCAGTGATTGTGCCCCCAGAATGGCGTATTTTAACCCAAAACAGGACCTCTAACTAACCATAACTAAGTGTTTTTTGTGCCTAAACATAACCATACATTAACGGCAGCGTTAATGTATTTCAGTGGCAACATTTCTCTAGCAATTGCAATGCAAGCTACCTATCCCAGGCAAAAATCAAAACCGACAAACAACAAAACCTTTCTAGGCTACAATCATGGGTGCTTTGTAACAACTTGTCGGTGTGTTTCCAGCAGCTTTTTAGACTTCAAATGTGGGTGTTACAGAACGACACTTTGGCTGGGATAGTGCTTGTTTTTTACCGAGACATTGCTGCATTTCCTGCTGGGATAGTGCCCCCCAAAAAGGGTATATAAGGATGTTTTACGAACCATAGCCAACATTTTTGTAATGATTGGGTTGTGGGATGTCATGGTAAGGACTGGGGCTAAAGCTACATATCCCAAAAACAGAAATCAACTAACAACAAAACATGTTTAGGTGATAATTGTGGATGCTTTGTAGCAACCTGTGGGTGTGTTTCCAGCAGCTTTTTAGGCTCAGATGTGGCTGTTATTAAAAGACACGTCGGCCCAAAGAGTGCTTGTTATTCACCAGGACATAACAGGTTTTCCTGATGGGGCAATGCCTCCCAAATGAGCTATTTTAAGCCAAAACAGGATCTTTTACTAACTACTTATGCCTGCAGTTTGTCGTTTCTGTAGTTTGCAGAAACGTTCAATGCCAACATTTTTTCTAGCAATTAGGTTGTAGGATGTCATGGTAAGGCTACAGCTACGTGTCCCACACAAAAATCAGCATTGATAAAGATCCATATGGAGGACATGGAGATAAATAGACAACATGCTAGTTGCAGTTTAGAGCAGATAAAGACTTTTGCCTTTGGATTAGCTTGAAACGCCTCCAAACTCTTGAAAATGCAGAGTATCTCTTTTACTACAGCTCCAAAATTCACAAGTAAGGATTTAAATTAAACTTTATAGCAAAATGTCTAAAAAAGAGATGAGTTGTCTTAAGTTGCTTCTTCGGCTGTCTTTGTTGCTCCTGGAGTAATTGCTGTGGACAGTTCTATCTACTGAGGACAAAGACCCAGTGATGATGTGATGTATAGGATGACTAGTGGAGTGTGTGTATATATATCTATATATATATATAGATATATATATATAGATAAAAAGGTGTGTGTGAGTCCACACACATCCACTCCTGGACCACAAGTAATGAATCTGCCACAATCCGGCTCTGACTGAAACCAAGCGATATGACTGGATCTCCTCACGTTCATTAGAAAACAAAGATCACCCTTTTTAAAAACCCATGGCAGCGTTGGCCGTCTGTGGAGGAGGTGACAGATGTTTAAACACGGTGAGGGCCGGGGGAAGTGAATGTGACATGCTCCGGTGTAATTACACTCACCTAGTTCACAGCGGAGATTAAGAAGAGAAGGGATGAAGAGGCACAGGAGCGTCAGACATGAAAGAATATTGAAAGAGTCGCTGATGAGCGGTGTCAACTCTCTTCCTCCCTGTCCTCCCCTTTCCTTTCTCTCCCTTTTGTCACTGTTACATCTCAAGGTCTCACTTCTGTTTGCCTTTTCCAATTATCAAGGTGTGACTGCGGGCTCCCACAACCCCCCTTCTCCTCCTAATATAATGTTAACTATACTGAACTTGAAGAGAAAAGAAAAAAATCATTTTCTTTTGTTTGTCGGGAAAATTACAGGAATTAATTATCACTTACAAATTTCTCTCCTGGTTCTACCCTCTGCAGGCCTAATCTGATGCGAACGCTGCAACTTCGCATTCTGCTGTAATGCTGTTGGACATCATTGTGAGGCCTTGAGTGATTTAATGAGGTTAGAAACACTCCATCCTGAGTCAACACTGTCCTCTAGTGGCTGTCGTGTGTTTTACACACCCTGCAAGGAGTCCCTGAAGTGGCTCTCCTGTCAGAAAATGGATTATGACAGTCTAATTTATTATTATCTCCATCCCTCTGACCCAATATCTCAGAGCTTCAACCTGATGTCCTGATGACAGGCAGCCACGGTCACACTCAATCTCCTCCATCCTGCAGCGTCCACACCGGGCAGCCTTCTTCTCTCCACTTTTGTCAGAATTGATTTATCAATTATAATAAAAGCAGAGAGTAGAGAGTACTGGAGTATTAATCACATTGGGATCTGTTTAATAGATTAGAAAATCATTTATAATGACCAACTTCAAATTCAGGATTCCAATTATGCTCACTGATGGAAAGATCCACATTTGTGCTTTTGGTATTTGGTTATCACCGTGCAGTTCAAGCGACCACCTGTCAGTCATACTGTGTGACCACCACCGTCTTTTTGTCCATTATTTTTCAGTTTAGGTCATAGACTACTTCTGTTGGTGCCAACTACCCAGATCTTTGCGTTTTTACTTATGATGTAAATTTCCAATACATTACGTAATTTTATACAAAGAGCATACTGACACTGATGTAAAAATCTTCTTTAAAACTGGTTATATGATGTCAGCAAGACAGCAGCAATTTGACACAGACATGAGATGCAGAGTACATCTAGCCAGGGCCTGGATTATGAGATGATGGGCCCCTGGGCACAGATATGCAAAAAACCCACCTCTCCTACATGGAGCAAGACACACAGACTTTACAGTTTGTTTGTTTTTTTGCATCACGTTTTGTGTGTCTCTGTGAAATTTTTGTGTGTGGTTATTTTGTGTCTCCTTGCTGTAGTTTTGCATCTTTTTGGAGTTATTTTGTAAATCTCTGAAGTTGTTTTGTGTCTCTTTGAGATAAGTTTGTCNTTTGTTTGTTTTTTTGCATCACGTTTTGTGTGTCTCTGTGAAATTTTTGTGTGTGGTTATTTTGTGTCTCCTTGCTGTAGTTTTGCATCTTTTTGGAGTTATTTTGTAAATCTCTGAAGTTGTTTTGTGTCTCTTTGAGATAAGTTTGTCTCTTTGGGGTTATTTTGTGTCATTTTTGGTCGTTTTGAATCTCTGTGCTGTTATTTTGGGGGGTTTTTTGTTCGCTTTGTGTCTCTTTGACATACTTTTGTGTCTTGTTTGGTCGTTTTGTGTCTCTTTGAAGTTATTTTCAGTCTCTTTGGGATTATTTTGTGTCTTTTTTGGTTATTTTCTGTCTCTTTGTAGTTCCCTTGCATGTCTTTGGGGTCAGTTTGTGTCTCCTCCTGGTCGGTGCATGTTATTTTGCTTGACATTTTGCAGGTGAAGGCCAGGCCCCCGCCAAGACTTTCTGCCCCTATAGGCCCGTCATTAGAGTCAGTATCCAGTCACTAACTTAAGTAAAAGTAGTAAATCTAATGTGTAATTGTAGCTACTTTGCAGGGGTGGGCACTTTTAGGAAGAAGAAGAAGATGATTTTGTGTCTTTTTGTAGTTATTTTGTGCCTCTTTGAGGTAATTGTGTCTTTTTTGGTTGTTTTGTCTCTTTGTCGTTATTTTCTGTCTCATTGCAGTTCCCTGAAGGCCAGGGGTCCCCCTGAAGCTTCCGGTCCTTGTAGGCCAGAATATTCGCATTTAAAAAACATTTTTACAGTCTGCAGATCATGTTTATGTTTTGAATTTGTGTTTTGGCCTGTTGCGCCACCCACCGCTGTCTACCATTCGGGTCCATGTCACTGGTTCGACAGCCCATTGGTTCGACATCCCATTAGTCCGACTGTCCGCGGTGCTGAACGGCTCGCGGCGGGCGTATGGTGCGCCGCGACCGGCTTGAGGCGGAGCAGGCTCACG
>NC_065520.1:2141395-2157899 GCF_006386435.1 Epinephelus moara
GTAAGTAACACGGCTAAATGTTAGCTAGACCAGAGAGGACTGTACTGTACTGGCTGCTAGTTCATTCCTAGCTGGCCAGCATCGCAAATCACCGCAACCAGGGAGCGGGTAGCGAGTGTTGGTCGGCTAACATCCTCGTTGCCATTCTATGGCAGCCCTCAGACAGTGATACCCCCCTCCCTTCCTTCTGTTCTCTTCTCACGGAGGCAGCTATCGACAGACATCGCCCAGCTAAGTTACGCCCAGCTAAGTGAACACTGAACTTTGTTTCCCATTCAATTTGAGCTCCGACCGGCTGCATCGTTTCCATACAGTTCCGTTTATTCTAGACTCGGGACTGTTTACATGTACTTAGAACATGGCACTCTTAAATACTTGATTTTGATTGGTCAATCAACAAAATTCTACAGTGTTTATTTCTTGAGGTATCACCGCTGCTCTGCTGCTCCATTGCTAGGGACGGCCTTAGACTGAGGAGCATCAAAATCAGTTAACGTTAGTCCACACAGCTCTCCCAAGCTGACCTGGAGAGCAGGGAGATCATGTTGGTCACTGGCCATAAATGTGAGGGCAGCCTTCGCAGCTACTGGGCACCCAACATCTCCAACTGGGAGAAGTGGAGTAAAATCCTCTCCTCCGCTCCAGAAAATGGCCTTATTGTCTCTTGTGAACGCCTTTTTTACAACAGTCACCGGCTCACTATACATTATCCCTTACATATTGGTATAATTCCACTGTGTCTACTGTTGTTTGTACTGATACTGTACATATTGGTATAATTTACTGTGAGTTGTTTGTACTGGTACTGTGCATTCTGGTATAATTATTTGCATTACTATTTGTTTTTCTTCAGATAAACCTGATAATTGTTGCTCGGTCTCTTTACTCATTTATTTAGTATAGTGTCCACACACCGGTGGCTTTACAGCCTACATTTTATTTAATTTAGAGAGTCTAATAGGGTCATATTATTGATTATCTCTGATCCCCACGGTCAATTTGGTTGTTGCGACAGTGCGACGCAACACCACTGACGCTAGGTGGCGTCAAGCTAAAAAAACCCTGAATCCTATCTGTTGCCTCTTTAAGTAAAAATAGCCACCTGACAAGTCAGAAACCACAGACTGTTACCAAACCGCATCATCACAATAATAATTTTTGAGTTGTCAGCTACTGTAGTGTCTTTTCCTTTTTATTGAAAAGAGAACTGTTCATAGCGTGTAGCCTACAGCTGGAGCGTCCCCCAACACGAGAAACTAAGTGGGGTGATGGTTATAGGGAGGAGGCCAGAAAGGAGTATTTTGGCTCAAGATGTCACATGTGAGCTAGAGAACACAAATGATTTCCTTCTGTGAGTTCTGTGATTAATACCAGTGACCTCCCCTAGCTTAGCTAAAAAAGCTTTCTTTTCATTAATGGCTTGGAGTTAGAAAAAAAACCCAATATATTAACTATACAGCCTTGTGTTTTTCTCATGCTGAGTTCTTATATAACATAATTATTATATTATATATATATATATATATATATGTATATATATATTATATATATATATATATATATATATGTATATATATATTATTATATAACAGAAAAATATACAGAATGTACCCTTTACACTTTTGGTTCTGATCTGTGTTTTTTTATGTGTATGAGCTAATTTCACCAAAATCCCTTCATTGTCTTAATGTTTCTTAGTTTTTGGTATTAGGAATACAGCATTAGTCTTATTGCGCCCTCTGCTGGTTGCGAGTGGACGCATTGCAGCACTTCCGCCCTCTTGTAGGTCTGCGCTGAGCTTGACTGCGAGAGGTATGTATTTAATACGGCTCATGCATAAAGTGAAAATATGAAGGTTAATGTTGATTTAGGTGCATGGAACTCCGGTTATTTTTCATGTCAGGTAGAGAGATAAGCCATGCTATATTTTTTTGTTACATATTTTGCCTGTGAAGTGATTTTAGAGAGTTTGAGAGAGCTAGCTAAAACACGTGTCTGTTGTGTGTGGACTGTCGTTTGCCATGTAATCTTCCTGCCAGATGCACGGTTAAGCTTGTCTTTTCCTCATGTTAGGCGTGTTGTGGAGAAAGAGCCCATGTTGACAGCGTTTTGCTCTCTTTACACTCAAAACAGGTATGTTTATATGAACTGTATTCCCATTACCGTGTTCTGTAAATGTGTTATTCATTTCAGACTTATTGTATTGTAAGATGGCGTAATATGACTTCTTTCATAGAGCCACAGCCGCTTCAGGACTGTTTTTTTAGATATGTATTTTCTTTTGTGTTAATTGATTGGTTGACACACACACACCGTGATGATTTATGTATCCTTAGGGGTGTCACTGTAGGCTAAGCCTAATTTATATATTCAGTGTGAACAGATGAGATTCACTTTCAGATACAAGGCAATGTTTGTAATTCATTTTTATTTTTATTGTATTTTCCTTTATTAAAAACAAACTATTTTAAGTTACAGTTAAATATACCGGTATGTCAGTCTGCGCTGAGCTTTACTGCGAGAGCTGTGTTGTGGTGGACAAAGAGCCCATGTTGACAGCGTTTTGCTCTCTTTACACTCAAAACAGGAATAAACCTGAGTTCACCAGACTTGCCAGTGTGTCCAGACTCTCGTTGAGCACCAGAACACAACGCAGCATAGCTGGGATCTGCAGATCACCCCGGCTACACTTACTCCTCTCAAAAACGGTTTCTCACCTCACAGGTCAAGACAATAGGCAACTTATCCTCTCACAGAACAAATCTTAAGGGCAATTTTAACTTGATTTATCCGGAAGTGTTAAGCATGAGTCGGGCTTTCAGACACACCAGCTTGAAGAATCTACAGTATCTTAGAGGTTTGTAAAAGCTGTGGTCACACTCCAAATTATAGGGTTTGGATTTAGGGCCACTTATTATTTCAGCCATGCTGGAATTGTGGAATATTGCTTGTAGTACTATTTAAACTTTTTTTGAATTTTTTTTTCCTCTTCCCCTTACATTTATTTATAATGTATGTATTGCAGTTGAATTACGCCGCAAGGCATTTTAAGATTGATGCCAGGCAAGCGAGAGCTTGGAAAAAGCAGAAGGCAGAACTCGAAGCGGAGGTTGACGTCAAACGGGCCAGACTGCAAGGCGGAGGAAGGCGACGCATTGGCGAGGACATGGAGGCTACATTACGTGGGCTGGGTACTGGATCGGCGAGCCAAACACTTAAGGATGACTGGCAAGATGATCCAGGCGAAAGCGATGGCGTTTTTTTCTGAAACAACTGACCGCCGTGGTGACGACTTTCATCCAAGTCAGGGATGGTTGGAGTGGTTCATGCAAAGAAACAACTTGACGATCAGAAAGCAGACCTCGCTTGCACGAAAGGATGCGAAGCACTTCATCAACAAGCTGGTAAACTTTGTCGCCTTTTCTTCTCGCGAGATAGCAGAGAAGAAGCTTAAAGAGTGTGATCGCCATGGACGAAACTGCTTGCTGGTTTGATATGCCCGGCGATAGTACAATTGACACCGTGGGTGTAAAGAGCGTCACACTGAAAACGACTGGGCATGAGAAGTCCCATATAACTGTCGCACTGGCTGCCAAAGCAGAGGGGATGAAGCTAAATCCTTACGTTGTTTTCAAGGGTGGTGTGTGGGAGGTGAAAGCTATGGCTGCGGCTGGAGATTGCAGGGAGGTGGTGTTGGCTTCATCTAAAAATGGATGGATGGACGACAGCCTGACTAGTGACTGGCTGAACAAAGTGATTGGAAAACGGCTCTTTGGTGAGCGCCTCCTGGTTTGGGACAGCTACAGGTACCATATTTCCCAGGCCACCAAGGCTGAGCTGAAAAACGGGTACCATTTACAGATGGCTGTTGGCTGCCTGGGGGCTGCACAAAATATGTTCAACCCGCAGACGTCTGCTGGAGCGCCCCATTCAAAGCCCATGAGTCATATGACGCCTGGTTGGCAGAGGAGGGCAACAAGACCTTCACAAAAGGAGGGAACATGAGAGCAGCTGACAAACACACCATCATGAGCTGGGTCCGAGCAGCCTGGGCATCGCTGGACGTGGACCTCATAAAGCGATCATTCAAGGTGACTGTAGTGGGTTTGCCCTGCACTGATATTTTTACCGTAACCATCTTTATTTATGGAAGCCCATTTTTGCCAGTAATGAAAAAAAAAATCGCCATTCCTAATCAAAATTGTGAGATAAAAAGTCATAATTATTAATGTACCCGTAGCCTAGTTTTAAAATTAATTTGTGGCATGTTGTCTTGTAAGGTGTGTGGCATCATGGTGGCTGCAGATGGGACAGAGGATGAGATGATTCACTGTTTCAAGGCAGGACAACCATGCGCATCTGGAAAAGACCTGCTTCAGCAGGCCAGGCTGGCTGAGGCTGTAGTGGTGGAGGAGGAGGAAGATGAGGGAGAGACTTTTGACAATGCAGGGTCCGACATTAAAGTTTTTTCCTACTTGCCCTGCCGGGCAAGTACTTCTCAAATCTACTTGCCCCATCAAAATTCTTACTTGCCCTGCCTAAGAGGTTCTTTTTCTGGCTGTGTGGTGCATATTTTCGCTCATGACTTATATCTTACGTCAGCAGAGACGCTCAGCCAATGGAGGCAGCAGCACATAAAAAGCAGCACATTGCAACTGGCCCCTCTGAGGACAGAAACAGGAGAGGAAATACACGATTACAGGCCTGGAATTAAGTCATTTTTAGGGCAAGGCCACTTTGGCCTTTGATAAATACAAACTTATTGGGGCATCACAGCCAAAATGTGGGGCACCAAGGCCAAAACCAATGGCGCAATAACAATATGTGCTAACTACATTGAATGAAGACAAAACAATATATGTGTTGAAAAACAGTACTGAGTTTATTAAAACTGGGTGTGCATGACTGGGGATATATCTCATTTCTTGTTGTTTTGATTCATGTCCCTTATTTTTTAAGTATTTGAAATCTCTTTACTCTTTTGTTATGTCCTAGTTATTAAGAAATTATTAGTAGAAGATTCTTTATTGTCCTTTCTCAGCACATTACATACATTGAAACGAAATTTGACCTCTGCATTTGACCCATCCTACTGTATACACTGGGAGCAGTGGGCAGTCGCAGTGCAGCATCCGGGGACCAACTCCAGTTCTTTTGCCAATGCCAGTGGTCAGGGACACTGACAGGAGTATTCATCTAACATAGCCTACATATCTTTAATTATATAATTATTTATATGTCTCTATGTATATTTTTACATAAATCCCCAATTTAATTTGCCTTTAAAAAAATTCTCTTCCTTCATTTAATTTGACAATGTTTATTGTATTGTATTATATTGTTTATTGTATTGTATTATATGTATTAATTCTCTACAGGATCTTGTATGTTCTTTAATGTGTGTTCAATTTATTAAAAGAAAAAAAACAAAAAAAAAGTTTTGGTGAACCCTCTTCCTCAGAGAGGATCTTTGCCTCCCAGTTTGTTCCTGGCGACAGTCCTGTCCGTGTCCGCATTTAAAACAACTTTCGCTGGCGATTTGACAGTCACTAGAAGCACATTATAACCCTTTGTAAAAGTTTCTGTGTGTCACCACCTGTGTTGTACATGAGCTAACGCTAGCGGCTAAGGACTGAGAGGCTGTCCGGTATGTGTGTGTGTCCGAGTCGGTGCTGCTTGCCCGATCGGGCATGTCTGCGCAGGGTCTGCTGGCCTGCCGGCTATTTTTACTTGCCCCGGGCATTCGGGCAACCGTTAATGTCGGACCCTGCAATGAACATTTGATAAAGGAGGATGGCAGTGATGATGAGGTGGATGAGATGGAAAATGTTGGTGGAGAGGAGGAGTAGTGACAGAGGAGGAGGAGGTGTGGTGAGGAGAATGTCAAATTGAGGCATGAAGCATCAGGATGCCTTGTGATTGCTGAATGGTTCACTGATGTCGAGGCACTCAGTGGTTTATACAATAGCTGCTGTTTTCTGTTTATGGCTCGTCAATTTTATGGCAAGTATTCTGTTGAATATGAACCACAGTGAGATATAGACAAAAAATAACCCTAATGTTAACGCATTATTGGCAGCCGCTCTAACAGCTAGTTTCTCGCAATAGCATTTCTCCTCCTCCGTTTTGCTCAAATGAGGAATTTCTCGCAATAGCATTTCTCCTCCTCCGTTTTGCTCAAATGAGGAAGGGCTGGCTCAGGCTTGCCCTGTACCAGCCCCTANGTGTGGTTGTGCTGCTGCCGTGGTCCTGCCAGATGCCTCCTGCTGCTGCTGTTATCATTAGTCATACTTCTGTTATTATACACATATGATTATTGTCACACATGTATACTATTAGATATTAATATATTATTATTAATTATAATATTATTACTTTAATTAATGTTGTTGTAAGCTACTGTCATTACTGTCTGTCCTGCATCTCTCTCTGTCTCTCTCTCTTTCTGTCTCATTGTGTCATACGGATTACTGTTAATTTATTATGTCGATCTGTTCTGTACGACATCTATTGTACGTCTGTCCGTCCTGGAAGAGGGATCCCTCCTCAGTTGCTCTTCCTGAGGTTTCTACCGTTGTTTTCCCCATTAAAGGGTCTTTTTTTGGGGAGTTTTTCCTTATCCGCTGTGAGGGTCCAAAGGACAGAGGGATGTCGTATGCTGTAAAGCCCTGTGAGGCAAATTGTAATTTGTGATATTGGGCTTTATAAATAAAATTGATTGAAACTGATTGATTGAACCGGCACCTTTGGCGATAGAAGTGATCATAAATAAACATAAACCCTGTATGGTCCGCCATGTTGCTTTGACAGTTTGGCGTGACTTGCCTGGAACGCTATGAAGTCGTGAGTTGTGACTTGAAGTGGTAACTTACGGGCTCAGAAACTTGCCTGGAATGCAGCGTTAGACAACCACCTGAGTTGCATGTAAAGACAGATTTCAAAATGGTGTTTAAAAAAAAAAATTAACAGGACAAAATTCTGAAAATGTATTTAAACATCATGAAGATGTCTGCACTTTATTTTTTACAAACATTGATTGCTCTATAAGTGACAAAATGATGTTTCAAGATGCCCCCATTTCCATTGATTGAATTCAGTGTAGATAAAATGAACCTATTTACACTCCATTGATTGCAATAATGTTCATGAGGAGGGAATTCAAAATATTGTCAAAAATTCAGTTTATGAGATACAATTGACCTATGGCTAAGTCCCGCCCCCTCCACTCACTCGGACAAACTATCAACATTCAGTGACCGGCGCTATGGCAGGTGTCACAGTACACGGCATTTCGCAGGAGGCTAAGCGATCTAATTTTGGTGCATCCAAGTGCCACTGAAGTTAAGGTTTTTGGCTCAGAACATGAGAAAAGGATAACGGCCTTTTTACCATCTTTGGTGTCTCTCTGTTACTTTGGTGCTACAGTATTTACACTGAATCATTCAGCATAACGTTTGACAACCTCTGTTATCTCTGTGATTACAGATAAGTTAATGAAGCTAAGCTCCAGAAGTTAACGTTAGCTTAACTAGAGCCCTTTGGACAACAGCTAACAATGATGTACGATCACCAAAGTACAAAACTAGAACAAAATAGGCTAATGAACTCCCAGCAAACAAGGTGACATGATGAACAACGCAGCTAGGAGCTAACGTTTGGCTAACTTTAGCTAACGTTAGCTAGAGATGTTAAAGATAACTTTATTTTTCTTTCCAGCAAAGTGGCAATATGTTGCCTCAAACACGATGTTGACTTACCTTAGAACAGATTGTTAATCTTATTCACGTTGAGTCGATGTTGTGGTCTAATGTTACCGGACAACTTTGTCCAAAGGAGACACTTTTCTTGGTTGAGATGTGGTTTAAAGTGTAAAAAAAATACACCCCGTCGCCCAGCCTCTCAGGATACCTTGTGTCAGAGTTGCATGTACCCCATGCACACCGTTTGACCATTTTTAAACTTCAAATCTCAGAAAAAGCTCAAAACCAAACGAAACTGACTTTCCGTAATGCATTTCAATGGATGTCCAGGCAGAGAATGTCCGAGTGTATGGGAATGGCTATACGCACTGTGATTGGCTCATCACGTTTGAGGGTGGGGCTTAGCCATAGGTCAATTCTCAAATGTACCACACTATGGAGCTATATTTGTGTCTTTATTACATGCGAGAAAATAAATGATATGAGAGAAAAAAAAAATATTTGAGAGAAAAAGTTTTCACACTGATAGCAAAAAATAATATTTGAGACTAAAAAAGTTTTGAGAGAAAGTATTTTGTCATAGAATATAAAAAATAATTTGAGATTTAAAAAACGATTTCCGAGAAAAAAAAAAACTCTCAAAAACCTTTTTTTACTCTCAAATATTATTTTTTTTGCTATCAGTGTGAAAACATTTTCTCTCTCTCAAAAAAATGTTTCTCTCAAAACATTTTTCTTCTCTCTCTCAAAACCTAAGTCTTTGCTCTCGTGTCAGGATTTTGCTTTCGCTGTGAAAATAATGTCATGGGCGGGGGCCATGTTCCTATTGGCCAGTCTCAATCGAATTGACAGCTAGGTGAGGATCGTCTTGGGAGTCGAATTCAACTGAATCATTCATCCACCATGGTGGATTCACCGGCATAGATGCGCTGCGTTATTTGGGAGTGGATATGCATACATTAACGTTATGCATGTGTGGCCAAATGGAGAGGAAAGGGAAATGAACCAACAACGCCACCTGTGGAATTGCACCCCAGGGAATACACTCAAACCTGTAGACTACTCTTAACAACAGAAGGTCACACAGATTCGTACACTGGTAAATATGGGGACAGGAGACGGACTTCCAAATATAACAATACGGAGGTCCAAAGCCGCATGAATGCAAAGCCGCATGAATGCACAGCCGCGTTACAGTGTGCTTTAATCAGTCTGTGGAAAACCGGCAGAACAGCAGTGGAAAACGGAGCGGCTGCACCGGGGCTGGAGGCCGTGGATAGCCGTCCTTCAGGCCCACGTCACCAGGCTATGGAGTGCAGCCCCACACAGTGCGCAGAGGAGGAGAAGAAGCCACAAGCTGTGGCCTCAGCTACAGCAGGACAGAGAGCAGGACAACCTGTTAACATCTACTTCTTTAAAATGGTTTATCTAGCACCTCCCTCAGGCCTTTTTCTTTCAGAGCGAGTTGACTGTTAATCTCAATTACTGGGGGTAGGACGTTGCATTTGGTGGTGAAACTTAACTATGTAGTAGTGTATAAGGTGTTTTGGGGCAGCATTTTCTATATATATATTTTTTTAATTTTTTTTATTTTATTGTGGGAGGTGGTACCAAGACCTGTAAGCCCAGATCATGTTCAGCAGCAGCGGGTGCCACTTTTTGGGTTGTTCCCAGCTGGGGAGGGTCGGGGATTGAGTTTAGGGTTTTGTTTCTTTATGTTTTTCTGTTTTTCTTTTGGTTCTTAAAGTCTATATCAGCATTTTCAATCTATATGTCCTTTTGTTTTGTTTTTTACTTTTGACAGCATCTGTTTTCCAGCAGTTTTAAGCACAGTGTGTTTCCTACTCTTCACCTTTGACAACATTGTTTTTGTCACAAAGCCAGGTGATGTCACATAATGCATCTGCTCCTCGGGAGCAGGGGGTGGGCTTTAAGCTAGTCAGCTGGAATGTGAGAGGCTTGGGTAATGTTGTGAAGAGAGCCAAGGTGTTTGCTCGCCTGAAATCACAGCGGATATAATGTTTTTGCAGGAAACCCACATTGACCACAAAGTTAAGGATAGACTAAATGTTGGCTGGGTTGACCAAATATACCAGTCAAGTTTCAATTCTAAGGCAAGAGGAGTAGCAATCTTATTTAGGAAAAATGTCCCTTTCATACATACTTCTACAATCAGTGACCCCAATGGTAGATTCCTTATAGTAGTGGGCGTCTTAAATTCCACACCAATAACATTTGTTAATATTTATGCCCCCAATTTTGATGACTCATTGTTTTTTAAGAAGGTCTTCAATATGATTCCCAACATTGCAGACACTAATATTTTGATTGGTGGAGATTTAAACCTTACTTTAGATCCCCTTTTGGATAAGGGTCAAAGACGTGACGCTTGCTTTTTCTGTCCGACAGAACTTTTTACCTAATAATAAACTTTAAAATGAATAAAAATATAACATGTATGTCTAATACCTTCCTTATACATGTGCCCACTCTTATTTTATTTAAACATGATGGTTATTGGTCATTTTTTGCCATCTGAAGTGTGAAAACATCATGTGGGGCGACCGTCCGGCCTTGACTTCTGTTTGGACAACTGGTTTTAAATCACATTAAAACAATTTAAATATAATCCTTGCCCTATTTGGCATAATTTCAAACTTGTTTTCCATTTATTGACAAAGTTATGAAGCATTTGTACACACATTTCAATCATAATACACAAACAAATCTTGTCCGAATATGTTCATTGTCTGAAATATCATCTGGGGCGACCATCAAGAAAATACAATTAAGGGACTTTTATTTTGACAATCATCTCAAAGAGGATGTTGCATCAGCCAGCCACACCCAGAGGGGTCCCAGAGAGACAACTTGCAGGTCAGTAGTCTCTCTCATCTTTACAAATAAATCCTCTTTCTAACTGCTGCAATGTATACGTCACATTTGGATATCATGTGGGGCGACCACCCTAAAACTGTGAATAATGAGTTTTATTCGCAAATCTATATTTTGAAGGTAAATTTGTTAGTGATATGTGGTGAGAAGTAGCTAGCTTGGATGCTATAGCTAACTGTTAGCCTGTTATATTTGATTAAACTTGAAAACATCATCTGGGGCGACCGAGCATCATGTGGGGCGACCACTGCTGACGGTATAAATGATAGAAAATACATATCTTGTATTTGTAGTTTCTGCATGCTTATGTTTTCATTCATGATATGCATTTAGTTATTTGTTTTAACATAACTCTTTCTATATTTCAACATATATTTTTCTAAATTTCAATCATTTCCATCCTACTGTAGAGATGACCACTTCTTTTTGATTATTGTGTCTTTATCAGAGAAATGTGTGAATATTAAGCATTCATTCTATTTTTCAGTTCCTTTTCTAGCTCTATGTATGTTTAACTATATAACTTTTTTCTAGATGGCCCCACTAACCAGTAAACAAAAGACTGCTCGCTACAGGCAGCGAATCAATGCAGATCCTGTAGCAAGAGCTGAGTATCTTGCCAGGAAAAAAGAAAGGTAAAAATATATAGGTAACTTGCAGTATATAAAATGTCATATCACATATGTATGTTATTTAGGCCACCAGAATCAGTGTGTTTAATGAAATAGTATGGAAAATGCTAATGTTATGATGTTTATGTGTCAAATGAAATAGTATAGAAAATGTTAATGTTATGTCTATGTGTGAAATGAAATAGTGAGGAAAATGTTAATGTTATGATGTTTATGTGTCAAATGAAATAGTTATGCTGATTCTTTAATAAATTTTTTTTAAATTTGTCTCAACTCTGTAAATTATTGAATAGCCTTAACTGCCTGCTGTTTCTCATCATTTGGGGCGACCACCTGTCATGTGGGGTAACCAACGATTGGCAATTCTGTACTAAATTCAAAATTTAATGTCTATCAGTTTTGGTTCAAATATAAATCATTGGTATAGCATGCATAAGTGGATACTATCTGTACACATTTTAAATCAGTTTTATGAATTTTAGAGTAAAAAAATTATATGTAATGGCTTTATGAGGGAGACACTGCCATTATAGATAAAATGTATTTAAAAATGGTTTTCAAAAATTTAAAGGACACATGAGTCTATCTTTCTTGAACAGTTAATTTAATTACTGATACTTATTAAAATATAAGTTTTGTTAAGGAAATCTATAAATTTTTAGATAAATTACGGTCGCCCCAAATGACTTTTTTAAGGTCGTTGCCCTATTAATTTAGGTTTAAAAACACTAAAATATCTTTGTTTGAAGTTTTCACATACATGTATGTGTACACTACATTCCAAATGTTTGGAAAATAGCCAAATATATCTTTATTTTAAGTATTTTAAAAATGGGCCACTCAAAGGCCTTATACGTCTTTGACCCATAAGCAGTCCTCTAAGTCTCCCCATTTATCTAACGCCAGTGCCTGCTTGAACACACTGCTGGTTAATTCTAACTTGGTGGATATTTGGCGGCTTCTCCATCCAACCACCAGAGATTACTCTTTTTTTTCTTCAGTTCACAAGTCTTATTCCCGTATCAATTATTTTTTGTTGGATGCCAAACTATTATCAACTGTTGAATCTGTCACATATCACCCCATTGTAGTCTCAGACCATTCAATTTTGTCCATGGATCTCAAGGTCGGGGAATATAATACTGGTGTGCGTCGTTGCCGTTTCGACCCCACACTTTTAGCTGATGAGCAGTTCACCAACTATATACAGAATCAAATTACTCATTTTATTAATGAAAATGATACCAGTGAAGTTAACGACTCTATTCTTTGGGAATCCTTTAAGGCTGTGATTAGAGGCCACATTATGTCTTTTGTCTCTGGTAAGAGGAAGAGGGAGAACACGAGACTGAAAGATATAGAACAAGACCTTTTAGCCCAAGAAAATGCATTTAAAATTAATCCTAATGATGTTACACTTGAGTCTATCACCAAATTGAAATATGAATATAATACTATTCTTTCACGTAGAGTTGATTCACTGCTCGCTAAAACACAACAAAAATACTTTGAGCTAGGTGATAAGCCACACAGGCTGCTTGCGAGGCAGCTACGCCACTCACAAGCCACTCACACCATCCATAAAATAAGAGACAGACAAGGCAAACTTATTTCAGACCCGGCTGAGATAAACAAATGTTTTGTTCAGTTTTATGAGGAACTCTACCAGTCTAAAAGTACAGATTCAGACCCCGAAATTATGAATCAATTCCTGGCCAATAGTCTATTGCCCACATTAGATGCGAATGCAGCAAATGCAATGGATGCGGAGGTAACGCTTGAAGAGATCAAAACAGCTATAGCTCAATTTCCTAACAATAAAGCTTCTGGCCCCGACGGGTTCGTTATTGAATTCTATAAAACATTCCTACCAAGCCTCGCTCCATTGCTTCTGCGCATGTTTAAACATTCAAAGCAAGCTTCAGTGCTACCTCACTCGCTCTATCAGGCCAACATAGTTTTAATTTTGAAAAAGGATAGAGATCCTCTAGATATGGCTTCCTATCGCCCAATATCTCTCCTTCCGATGGAAATGAAAATATTGAGCAAGGTGATGGCTAGCAGATTGAGTAGGTATATGACTGATTTGATCCACCCAGACCAATCCGGCTTTGTTCCGGGACGACACATATTTTTCAATTTACGCCGCCTCTTTAATATTATGTACTACAAGCATAAGGAAGAGTCAGTGGTCATTGCGTTGGACGCCGAAAAAGCTTTCGACCATCTGGAATTGAAATATATGTGGTCCACTTTAAAACATTTTGGCTTCGGCCAGATGTTCATTGATTGGATCAAGATAATTTACAATCAGCCTCAAGTATCAACTATTACCAATGGTGAGATCTCGCAGTCCTTTCATTTACAAAGGGGGGTAAGACAAGGTTGTAGTTGCTCCCCATATCTCTTTAATTTAGCCATCGAAGTTCTAGCTAGTCAGATTAGAGCAAATCAAAATATTGCCCCAGTTCAAGTTCACAATACAGTTAATAATTTATTTTTATTTGCGGATGATATAACAATATTTATGTGTCGCCCCAGAACATCCATCCCACCTCTACTATGCTTTATTGAGACTTTTGGTAGCTTTTTGGGCTACAAGATCAATTGGGGAAAAAGTGAATTAATGCCCATATCCGAAACGATTGATTTAGGCTTCCTACACACTACACCTTTTAAGATAACTTTAGATAAATTTAAAACGTTGGGTATCATTGCTACACGTGAGCATGGGAAACTTCTGAAGAGTAATTGGGACAATAAGATGCAGCAATTACAACAGAATATTGAATTTTGGAATACACTGCCCATTTCTATGGTTGGTCGTATTAATGCGTTAAAGATGGTGGCTCTTCCAAGATTTCTATATATTTTTCAATGTTTGCCAGTGTTTATTCCTCTCTATTATTTTAAGAAGTTGGAATCTGTCATATCCTCTTTTATTTGGAGCAATAAAACAGCTAGAATATCTAAAAAACATTTATGTAAACATAAGGCAGAAGGAGGCTTTGGATTACCATATTTCAAATTGTATTATTGGGCAGCTAACTTGAATGCATTGTCTTTTTGGTGTGACTGTCTGTCGGCAGACCACAACCAATCGAATAGACCTGTTTGGCTCCAAATTGAGATGGGTTCAGTTGGTCATACCTCACTCCCAGCACTGCTTAACAATCCAGTTAAATTTAAGACACCACCATACATTATTAACCCCACTATACTTAACTCTTTAAAAATATGGAAACAAATTCAGTCATTCCTTAACTTGCCTAGGACATATGTGGATAGCCCAATCTGCCACAACCATGCCCTTCCTCCTGCCTTAACAGACCCTGTCTTTTCTTTCTGGAAAGTCAGGAATATTGTCACAATTAGGGACTTATATGCCGAGGGCAACCTTCAGTCGTTTGAGCAATTTCAAAGGGCTCATAGCTTGCCACCAGCACATTTTTTCAGGTTCCTTCAGATGAGGAACTACATAAGGACGCACATACCTCAATTTGAATCGTTGCCTACGCATGATACATTGGATAATATTCTTCAGCATACACCGGGCTCTAAAGGATCAGTTGCTTTTTTCCATGACATTTTGCAAGCTAACATAGCGGTTTCCAGTGATAAACTGAGGAGTGACTGGGAAAAGGATTTGGACACTACAATTCCCGAGGAAGTCTGGGTCTCAGCTTTGGATAATATTCATCATAGTTCCATAAACGCCAGACATACTTTAGTTCAATTTAAAATAGTCCATAGACTTCACTACTCGAAGTCCAAGCTCCACTCCATATATCCTAACACCTCCCCACTATGTGATAAGTGTAAGCAGGAGACCGTTGCGCTTGCCCATCACTTTTGGTTTTGCCCTAAGCTAAATTCTTTTTGGTCACTGGTTTTTGACTATATATCAAAAGCCTTTAAGAAAGATATTGCCCCCGACCCACTTTTTGCTATTTTTGGATCAGTAACAGTTAACCCCTCTATCAACAAATTCGAAGGTCAAGCCATATCCCTGTGCACACTGCTAGCTAGACGTTTAATTCTACAACAATGGAAGTCTGAGGATGGCCCTCAGTTACAGCAGTGGCTTAGAGACCTGGGGAATGTGCTCCATATGGAGAGGCTTCGTTATAACCTAATTAATAAGGATTTTATTTTTTTGAGAATATGGCAGCCTCTGCTGGACAAGTGGTCGGTCTCTTGTGGTAAGGCTCGCGCCCAGGATTGCTCCTCTTGTATTTGAGTAGGTTTGATCCAGATCTTTGTGCTCTTTACTCTGTAGTGTTTTACCTGGTATACTGTTTGCTGTCAAAATTGTTGATACGTATCTTATTTCTTTTCCATTTTTTTTTCTTTTCCTTTTTTTTTTTTCTTTCTTTCTCTTTTTCTTTTTGCTTCTCTATATATAAGTTTTTGGGTGGGGGTGGGTTGAGAAGGTTTTTTGTTTTTGTTTTGTTTTTTCTCTTAAAAAACTACAAAACTAAGGATAAATTGTTCACCGAGTTCATTGTGGCATTGTTGTGATGTGCAAATCCTCAATAAAATTTAAAACTGATAACATAAAGTTAACAGAACTAGCAGAAGTAGAAATAAAAAAAACAGCGAGCTTACCGGAGCGAAGGGAGCTTAGCGCACAGCTCAAACCCAGTCACCGTCTCACAGTGAGGAAGAGCAGACACCACGCTTTTCAAAGTCCCCTCCAAAGCTGCACACAATAGGAACGGCCAACGCCGCTGTAAAGCGAAAAGTCACGGCAGCTGTGACGTAATACGCTTTAACAGTACACAAACATTGCAGCACCCATGCCTACCTTATGAGTCCCAAGTTTGGGTACAGAAACCGGAGCACGACACACACAAAGCCAGGTAGAAGTGAGCGCACCCGTGAGGGGAAGACCAAATAACACAGGTGCCACCACTGCGCAATTAGGCTCTGACAACTGGAAATTAGGCCCAGCTGATGCCAATTAAGGGCGGAGGTGTAGCAGCGCTCACTCTGCCACACATGGAATGTTGAAAGAGAAAAGCACAGTAGTAAAGTAACGTTAATGGGATAACCTAGCTAGATGTAAAGTTAACGCTAGCTGGCTAGTGCAGTTAATAACACAATCTCGGTAAAATAACATTAGGTGAGAAAAGGGATTCATTATAGGAATGATTTTGATAACCAACTTGCTCAGCTAGCTACCCATCAATTGTGTGTGTCACCATCTTACCCAAACATTGGAGTCTCCACTCCCAAATAACACAGCACATCTATGCCGGTGAATCCACCATGGTG
>NC_065520.1:2158598-2165589 GCF_006386435.1 Epinephelus moara
GCCAGGCTCAGTGAGTCGGAGCTGAGAAGCGTGGGGACGTTAGCGTTAGCACCAGTCGGCTGCCATGCTAACGTTCCGGGAGCCTGCTTCTCGGCTCCGGCGAGCTCTAGCGTGGAGCCTGGTGGGCTCACGGAGAAGAGAGGAATGTTAGCGTTAGCTCCCAGAGTTAGCACTAGAGCTACTATTGCTATTGGAGTAGCTTGCAGCTATGGAGCGCTTCTACCAGCTCTTCTAGTCACTGAGCCTCGCCTCCATTTCAGCAAATATATTGCATTTATTACAGGGACCATCATCATTGAAGTAGGCAGGGGAATAGCTAAAGACAGCCGCCAGGCTACCCGCCGGGGATTCACACGAACGTACATGAACGCATCATGTAGCAATTTTTTAATTCCTTCAATCTAGAAATGATGAATTTCGCTCATTGCTACTTTAAATCTCTAATTATTTTTTTTATATTCTATGACAAAATACTTTCTCTCAAAACTTGTTTTAGTCTCAAATATTATTTTTTGCTATCAGTGTGAAAACTTTTTCTCCCAAATATTTGTTTTCTCTCATATCATTTATTTTCTCGCATGTAATAAAGACACAAATATAGCTCCATACACACTACCATAGCATGAGAATGTCATGTCATGTCTTTTTTCATGCACATTGTAGATTTATTTAATTCGCAGTAGCCGTTTACACGAAAACATTTTGATGCACAAGTTTGGTGTCAATTGAGAAAAAAATGTGGGAGCAGTTAGGTTTAAATAGTTTTGCATTTTTTGAGAAAAACAGTGTGATGGGCTTAATTCCTGCAGGTTAGAGCATCTTCTGGCTCAATTGGAGCTACACTGATGGTGAAAGTTGCAGTCACTTTTAAACTTTTGACAGTTGCTGTAACGCCACCATCAAGACTATCAGCCCCAAAATTTAGTCGAGGAACTCTGGCATAGGACTGGACCTGTGTGCAAAGTTTGGTTTATTTTCATGCATGGAAAGGCAGATTTCATGGTAAGAAGAAGAGAAAGATGAACAAAAAGAAGAATACAGGAAGATTTAATTTATTAAAAGTGATAAAGTTCACATTATGAATGTCACCTATTGGAATACTGTTATTGATGAACTTTCAATGTTGTAGCTGGTTGAGATGGAGTAATTTTACCAACTTTATACATACTGATGGGTGGTTTAATCTGTAACACTTTATCATTTTACATAAATGTTGTAAGAAAAGTATATTTTCCACTGAAATGCAGTTCTGTAGAAAAGTAGTTGCATAAAATGAAATATTCAAATAAAGAACAAGTTCCTCTAAATTCCTTTTACATACTCTACACACGCATAATATATAAAACACTGTTTTTTCTACTTATGCTGCCCGACTAAAACTCAGGTTAGGACAACATGTACATTTTTATCAGTACATTTACATTACAGTACATTTTTTAGTGACCTCATTTAATTCCCATCATGGCACTTGTTTAAACTGAATCCTCTGTATTTACGGAGGGAGTCACAGGTAAAACATCAGATGTTGGAAGATCAGGAATTTTGTCTCTCTTATCCATCTGTATCCCCTGAATGCTCCGACCAATCAGGATGAAGAGCACGCCAGCAAGCAGGCAGAAGAAGACAGCGACAGGAGCCAGAAGGAAAGACGGACCGTGCTGGACGCTGAGGTGAAACGAGGGGCAAGTGGAGACTCTCTGATGAAGAGCAAACTGCTCCAGAGTGTCCAAGACCTGGATCCACATCCCGTACATCACCACCACTGCCAGCAGACACAGACCTGACAGACAGAGAGAAAGGTTCTCACTGTAATTGCTAAAATTCAAGCTTACTGCAAGTCATTTTGCTGTTTTTTGTTAAATATTCTGCACATTTTAAGCTTTTATCCGCCTGTCAAACCAGTCTTTTTCAATCTTTTTGTTGTCATCTTATTGCAGAAGTGGACTTCTTTCTTTTGCTGTTTATTTACTTGATAAAAATGTAGAAATGCACCGTACTACTATGAAAGATGTACACAAGATGAAAATGCTGGTGCTGTTCAGGCTGTTGGGGGACACACATAGCTGTATTGTCTGTGTTTAGTAAGAAATAAATGTTATAAAAACCTGACTCTAATTTATTTCCAGTGCTCAAAACTTCTCTATGGTTGGACGTCAGTCTTCACCTCCATCTTTGCAGAAGCTGTAAAGGCCCTTACAACCCACACCTGGACCTTGACTTAATCCGTCTGGGCTTATTTTGCAATATCCCTTACACAGAGTATAATTTGAGGCAAATGTTGGCTCACAAATAATGTTTTCTCTGTGTGGGTATTAAGCAATACATGTGATTTATGATGGGAGACAGCGATCACATTCTAATGGTTTGGCAGCCGGGACACAGCAGCTGTCTGGATCTGCTGAGACTAAGGATATTGATTATGGATGATGGGTTGGTGATGTGTTCCAAAATGATTACTGTCAACTTTGGTCTCCTTGTTGAAAAATTTCACTCTTGTGGTGTATAAACTCTGGGAAATCTACCCACCCTTCCCCAATCTCCAAACTGAGATCCTGAGTGAAAGGAAAGCTCAGAGGGAAAAGCTCAGCCAAGAGCTTCAACAGGGGTACTGAAAGCAACCACCTCCCTGTGCAACACATTAATGAAACCAAAGAGACTTTTAAACCTGATGTAGAAAAATAGGAGCGAAAACACACTCAGAACCACCTCACGCACACAAACAGGAAGAGACTGATTGTCCACACACACAGAACCAACAAACGTGCACAGTCGAACTGAAGATTTTTAAAATGTTGCCCAGCTTTAAGTAGGTGATGTGACCTAATGAGCACAATCATCCAGCAAATCAAGCACAATCAAAATTTATGACTTCTTTTTAGCATTTAAGTGTAACTTTTCCTGTTTTAAGAAAAAGAATCAGAATACAATTTGTTACCAATAGGTTTTTAATTTTTTTCACTTCACTTTACTTTAGCCTACTTCACTTCACTTCACTTCACTTTAGCTTACTTTACTTCACTTCACTTCACTTCTCTTCACTTCACTTCACTTTACTTTAGCCTACTTTACTTTACTTCACTTTACTTTAAATCACGTCACATCACGTCATGTCACGCCACTTCACTTCACTTCACTTCACTTCACTTCACTTCACTTCACTTCACTTCACCCATATTTACCCAGACAGCAGCATCCAAAAAAGTTACAGCCAAACAACCACACAATAAAAAAACATAAATTATATGCAGTTTCATGTAGAAATATTGGAACACCTACGCACAATGACAAGAACCAACCCATTCATTCATCCTTATGAGAGCTTTAAAATCAGTCAGAGAGACCAATTCACTTTTCAACTCAATTTCAAATCTTTTCAAAGGTTATTCCAAGTGAGAGGAGCAGAGAACATTTTTTCCCAGCTCAGTCTGAGCACTACGAAGAGACAATTGTACAATTGTAATATAGTTTAAGCAAAGTACTTTTCCAACTACTCTACATAAAATGTTGGTCCTCCAGAAATGTTTTGTCAGGATTGCAACCTGATCAGAGTTACACATGTCATCTGCTGCTTTATTTCAGAGACTTCAGATTCTCACTTTTTATGACATTTTTATTTTTTGAGTATGTGTTCTTATTTACAAAATACTTTTCAGTGAAGGGAATATTCCTGAGCAGTTCACAACTTATTTTACAGCTAAACTAAAACAACTGGACTTACTTAACTCATCAGATCTTCATCTTCCTAAATTTCTGACTTGTAAAGGTCACTTTTCAATTAGATTTAGGGGAACTAAACTATGGAATGATATTTTTCCACCTGGTAAAAACCTGTATCTCAATAAAGTGTTACATAAGATGCCCGAAAAAAAAAAATTAACTGCTGTTTTGTAATTTTCCTCCTCTTGTATTATTGTCCATGTTTTCATTTGTTTTACTCATTGTGATGCATTTTTACAACTGCTCAAGGGTCATCACAGTATAACTATTAGCCCTCTCATGCACATGCACACACAAACACACACACACACACACACACACACACACACGCATGCCTTATGACACTAACATTGACTTACACATCACATACTCACATTTTCTGCTTTTAAATGGATACTATTATTGCTGTTTTTTTGTTGTTGCAATCAAACATACTTTGTTATCACCTGTATTATTTTATGTATTCTTTATCTTTCTGTCCTAAGCTATAAACAGCAAAACTAAGTCTTGAGATCTCAGACTGTAGGTACAATCAGATCTCTGTTCAATCAAAGCACAAATGTACGATGGGTGTTTACCCAGTATGGCTTTATGAATATAAATATATATATTTTCTGTTTATATTTTTTTACATAATATAAAAGATCAAAGATGGCCAACCAGCCCTGGAATAAAGCATACAGTGGTGAGTGAGGACTTTACAATTCGTAATAAATCTCGTAAAAACGTAGCAGCTACCAGTGGTTTTCTGAAAATATTAAGAGGAAATAAAAATAAGGCAAAGTACTGCAGCACTTAAGAATATAAATACAGCAAAGAGAAATTACAATAAAAATATGACAAAGGCACTTTTAAAAGGTACTATAACATAACAAATATCTACAATATATGTGTTTCAGAATAAGAAAGCTCCACAGAGGCATGTTGGGTCTGAAAATGGCAGCACCATTTTGCTACATTTTCCAGGTTGAACGACATGTTTCCTTGAAATTGTGAGAAATGGTTTGAAACCGTGCACAGCAGGCTTTGAGGTACATTTTCTGTCATTTGGTGGGTGTGTAAGTGGTGTATCAAATAAATAGCATTGTGTATAAAAACCAAATTCTGGTAGATCTTTAGTAACTGTACATACAATTTTTGTTTTAATTTCACATTTGCTTTAAACATGCATTTTCCATGACAATAAAGCCTCTTTGAACTGAAGTGAATTAAACTCTGCCGTATTAAAAGGCAGTGCGCCTGTGCACCAAAGGGTTTTCAATGTACCACCTTTTCTGTTTAAATTAATGCTTTGCTACTTTTTTTTTTTTTAATGGGCTGAATGCAGGCCAGTTTTGTGCCAGTTTTGCGAAAATATTAATCTGGATGTGCAAAAGTAAATATGTGTTATTTTATTTTATTTATTATTTTAATGCAAAATTATTTGAAGGGAAAACATAAAAAATAGCTCGAAAGTTATATACACACATATATATACATATATATATAGTTATATAGTTATAAAATAAAAAAAGTTAAATAAAAGTTAAAAAAATGACTAGATAAAAATCATAATTATAAATATTAGGTATAAAATCATCATCATAAAGCCATCATGGTTGTCATAACTGCATTTCCACACACAATTAAAAACCATATTTGGTCACTTTGGATTTGCCTCACTCTTCTCTGAAATAAAAAAAAATACAAATATTGTGCTTTAAATCTGCTGACATGCAGAAAACGCTCTTCAACATCAAACATAACTTTATTTTAAAATATAAATTTAAATTCTTGTTGAGATCCCCAAAAATGTGAGGTTAATTTTTGGGAAATGAGTAAAAAATGATGCACAAGACTGAATCTAAATTGTGCAGCCTTTAAAAGAAGAAGGACAAGAATTTAGCCTCAGTGAAGAGTTGCAAACAAGCTGTTGCAAAGTATGATACTGTTACACTGTCAAAATGAGATAAAAACTATTTGAGAGGATTTATACATGGAAAAGTGGGTAGTAATTTAGCTTTTTTCATTTGAATAATAAAATATTTTGGGTTAAGAAAGTCTGATGAGAATCTGAACTCTTGGCTGAAAGCTGCTGCAGAGTCTCCTGAGGACTCCTCATTTCCATTATCTCTGCATGCCATGTGTTATTGTAAGATTTTTTGGCCGTGGATCATGTGACCACAAATGCTGGCAACACTTTAGGTCATATTTCTTCTTCTAACCTATTGATTTCTTCAGTCCATGACACATTAAGAGCAAGTAGATACAGTGAATTGACCAGCAGCTGTGCCAGAGAATGTTTGCTGTGATGACTTTTGTGCTCAAATCGATTCATCAGCGGTGACAACAGCCTTTGTTGACCTTTATGAGACATTTATGGATGCAGCTCTTACACTAAAAGTGTTTTTAACCCATATTTTGTACAGTAGGTCTCTGCCTGCTCATTGAGCACGTTTACATGCACACAATAATCAGATAACTGGGAATAATCAGGTAATGGTAATAATCCAATCTGACGCGTTTACATGCACTTCAAATAATCTGATAATCAGAAAAACCTGGTTTACATGATTCAGTCCTTCAGTTGGATTTCTCCTCAAGTACATGACATAAAACTCAAACTTCCTGTTACAGTAGGTACTCATATCCTTGAAAAACCTCGAAAAGTACGCCAGTCATATATTTGCAAAATAAAGCACTCATCATGCTGACAGTTTATATTCTTACAGTACTGTTTGTTTTTATCATTAACAAATACATGTGAGAGCATTCTAATGTGTAGTTTATCAATGTGGAGCCAATTTTACATACTTTGGGTAGATTCATAGTAAAAGTACTGCAAAGTGCAGTATACAAGTGTGTTGTATATAAACTTGTCACACAAAGTGCACAACATCTGAGCTAAAAGCCACATACCAAGAATCCTTTAATTTAGAAGTTATAAAAATGTATGATTCAATGATTGATGCGATTAATATTTCCAATACAAATCTGGTTGAAATAAATAACATTAGTAAAGGTATATGTGACATTATGGTAGATCCTGCTAAAAGTTTGGGTTTATGTAAGGCATATGGTCAGGATCTGTACAAATTTGGTAGAACGTTAAAAAAACTACAGAAGAGAAAACCCTGGTTTAATGCTGAATGTGTTGAGGCCCGTAGGAAATATTTTAAATCCATGAATATATTTAAATTTAGCCGCTCTGCTCAATGTAAAGTTGAAATAAAATGTATAGCTAGAAAGTATAAATCCATCATAAGGAAATGTTAAAGGCAGTTCTATGATTCTT
>NC_065520.1:2165630-2165949 GCF_006386435.1 Epinephelus moara
TATAGCTAGAAAGTATAAATCCATCATAAGGAAATGTTAAAGGCAGTTCTATGATTCTTTACATAGGAAACTTCGTACACTTAAGAAATCTAATAGTAATGAATATAGGTCTATTCTAAATGCAGGTAAACCATCTGGAAGATTAGGAAATGTATCTATAGAAACCTTTGCTGAATATTTTAAGAAACTCAGCCAAAAAACGAGTGATAATTGTACACCAGAAGACCAGCAATTTGACCTCAGACAAGTCACCTCTCCTACAAATGAATACATAAATGATTTGTTTACTTTGGAAGAAATACAGCGAATGGTAAAAAAA